>NC_081764.1:1427804-1727804 GCF_963082965.1 Carassius carassius
AGTGAATATTGACTCATTGATTCTATCGATTTGTTCCACAACACTGAAACATTAACAAAAGAAACGATTAAGGATGGAGATTTTACAGTGACTCTTTCCAAATATCGGTCTCTGCAAACAAAAAGGAGACGTTTCCCAATTATTGGGCGTTTTCAATTTGTAATAAGCGTTTTTTATACTATCCAATCAGTTGTCTATCAGATGTTTGTTCAGAGCAGATGCTTTCCAGATGAAACGATCTTGAACAGACATCTTGAGGACTTATATGTGCATTCATATGCATGCAATCTCTCAGTATTTGTCCTGGAATTGTCCACTCAATTTTTTTCACTCAAAGTTTTATTATTATAATTTTTTTGGTTCTGCAAGAGATCTTATTCTCGGTCTTTATGCAGTTACACCAATAGATGGCGACAAGCAAGGAATGTATTATACGTGAAGATTGTCTCATTCGCGCAATCGATTCTTCAACAGCATTGAATCGAGTTTTAATGATTGAGTCAATGATTCGTTCAAAAAGCGAATGAAAAAATGCAATGGCTCTGTCTGCGTGAATTGCGTTGTCCCTGAAGTCTAAGACCATAAAATGGTATATTGGTATAAATGGTATAAATGCGTCATTTTTATATAGAAGTAGATATCTTACTCTTCGTTTGACCTTTTTCTTCTTTCATGCACAAGACCCGAATATGAGAAAGACTAACACATCCATCAGTACAGTCACTAAAGCGAGTCGTTTATGTGATTCACTTAGATCAGATTAATAAGATGTCTATTTGACATTTAGGGGAGAGAGGGGTAGAAAGTAACGGGGGACGAAAGTAACAAAGTGATTTTATCAGAGCCTCTTATTGCATTTGCATTCCAAGCTATGACGGCATATTCAACACACAACCCTTGTCAGAGCTGAGAAATATCATGTGATTTCGTCCTCGTTTCCCGCAGTTAGGTCCGTGAAGCAGTTTTTGAGTAGGCTACAGGGCCTAATTTTTTTTTAATTAGTTGTGTTGTTTTTCTTGTTTAATGCGACACAGTAATGATCAGTCTACAGGTTATTTAGTGCTTTAACACATCCTAAAGTTTGCATTTTTAGAGTTTTTCAGTATAAAAGTCGGGTTTAAATGCCAGTAGTTTCTTTTGTTCTGGTGCATGTTATACTGTGAATTTCTGTGCCTTGCATAATTTATTAAAAATGTTTATGTCATATTATACCAAAAGAATATGTCAAGAGTGAGGGTCAAAAAGACAGAGGTCTGGTTTTATCCAGATGTTTATGAGAGGACGCTTCTTGACATAGATGTAATGATGAGCCAGAGACGTTCGGATCCAAATGCAGCGCTTTATTAAAGAATGGTCAAACAGGCAGAAATCAGGAATGGCGTCAGGTGTGTCAGGGATAACCAGAGTCGAAACCAGAAACAAGCAGAGATCGGGGCAGGCAGCAGAGAATCAGAGTCGGAATTATCAGTCCAAAGATCAACCACAGGAATGACAAACACAGGGAGAAACACTCTGAAATGTTAGACAGGCTAAACAAGACTTCGCAGTGAGTGAGAGTGAGTGTGCTGCTTTTGTGTGTGTGTAAATGAGGTGCAGGTGTGGCAAGGAAATTGGCTGATGAATGAGGTGCAGGTGTGGCAGGGTGATTGTGATGGAGTGACTCATGGGGAATGTAGTTCGGGTGTGGTGCAACAGTATGAGAGGTGCTAGTGTCCAAGTGACATCTGGTGGTTGATGGGTGGAAAGGTCCTGAGTGGCGTGCCTTCTACTGAAGTTCATGGGCACTCCATCTAATGATCGTGACATAACCCCCCCCCCCCCCCCCCCAAAGGAGCGTCTTCCAGATGCTCAAAACAATCTAGGAGGGCTATGGGGCGAAGGCGGAACAGGGGGAGGGATGGATGGCCAGGTCCATGAGGAAGTGCAGTGTTCGGGGACCGGGGCAGCACAGGCGGAACTGGAGCCCTTCTTGGGCCTAACTCGGTAAAACAGGAGCCCCTCCTGGGCCTGACATAGGAAACAGGGGCCCGCCATGGGCTTAACTCGGGAACAGGGTTTAACTCAGGAACAGGGACCCGCCGTGGGTTTAACTCGGGAACAGGGTTTAACTCAGGAACGTGGGTTTAACTCGGGAACAAGGCTTAACTCGGGTACAGGGGCCCGCCGTGGGCCTAACTCGGGTACAGGGGCCCGCCGTGGGCCTAACTTGGGTACAGGGGCCCGCCGTGGGCCTAATTCAGGTACAGGGGCCCGCCGTGGGCCTAACTCGGGAACAGGGGCCCGCCGTGGGCCTAACTCGGGAACAGGGGCCCACCGTGGGCCTAACTCGGGAACAAGGGCCCGCCAAGGCAGAGCAGGTGGCGTGGGAGCCCACCAGAGCGGAGCAGGTGGAGCTGGCCCCCACCAGGGCGGAGTAGAGGACCACGACAGCCGAGAAGACGGGACAGAAGCCCACCAGGGCGGAGCAGAGGACCACCACAGCGGAGTTGATGGCACAGCAGAGCAAGTCTGCTCAGGTGGGACTGAAACGGAGAACATAAACAGGTTAATAGTGGCCTCCGTGGCCATGAGGAGATGGTAGCTGGCCTCCGTGGCTGTGACAGGGCAGGTGGTGAGTTCATGGATGGCCTCCGTGGCTATGACAGGATAGGATAAGAGTTCTGGAATTTCGGCTGATACGTGGCGAGGCTCTGTTAGACCCGTGGTGACTCGACTTAGTTCATGGAGATCAACTGTGACTTGACTTAGTTCATGAAGATCATTGGTGACTTGACTTGGCTCATGAGGATCAACTGTGTCTTGACTTGGTTCCTGAAGATCAACTGTGGTTTGATTTGGTTCATGAAGATCAACTGTGACTAGACTTAGTTCACGGAGGTTAATGGTGACTTGACCTGACTCTGGAAAGTCGATGGGGACCTGAACTGACTCTGGAAAGTCGACGGAGACCTGACCTGACTCTGAAAAGTCGATGGGGACCTGACCTGACTCTGAGAAGTCGACGGGGACCTGACCTGACTCTGAAAAGTCGATGGGGACCTGACCTGACTCTGAGAAGTCGACGGGGACCTGACCTGACTCTGGAAAGTCGATGGGGACCTGAACTGACTCTGGAAAGTCGACGGAGACCTGACCTGACTCTGAAAAGTCGATGGGGACCTGAACTGACTCTGGAAAGTCGACGGGGACCTGACCTGACTCTGGAAAGTCGACGGGGACCTAACCTGACTCTGAAAAGTCGATGGGGACCTGACCTGACTCTGAGAAGTCGACGGGGACCTGACCTGACTCTGGAAAGTCGACGGGGACCTGACCTGACTCTGGAAAGTCGACGGGGACCTGACCTGACTCTGGAATGTCGACGAGGATCTGACCTGACTCTGGAACATCGACGGGGACCTGACCTGACTCTGAAAAGTCGACGGGGACCTGACCTAACTCTGGAAAGTCGACGGGGACCTGACCTGACTCTGGAAAGTCGACGGAGACCTGACCTGACTCTGAAAAGTCGATGGGGACCTGACCTGACTCTGAGAAGTCGACGGGGACCTGACCTGACTCTGGAAAGTCGACGGGGACCTGACCTGACTCTGGAAAGTCGACGGGGATCTGACCTGACTCTGGAAAGTCGACGGGGATCTGACCTGACTCTGGAAAGTCGACGGGGATCTGACCTGACTCTGGAAAGTCGACGGGGACCTGACTTGACTCTGGAAGATCAACCATGGCGGCCATCTTGTGCAGCGGTGCTGGGCTGGCGGCCATCTTGTGCAGCGGCGCTGGGCTGGTGGCCATCTTGTGCAGCGGTGCTGGGCTGGCGGCCATCTTGTGCAGAAGCTCAGGTAAAGGGACCACCGAACGGATAGGAGCTGGATACCTTGGAGAAGTGACCTCCTCAACTATAAAGGGAGAGCCACAAAACTGCATTACAAAGTCAATAAACTGTCCCAGGGTCCAGCTAGGGTCTTCTGGTAAACTTAAGCTTATTTTAGCGTCAAGACCACTCCAGAAACAGTCCTTTACCAGATCCTCATCCCCAGGCAAAAGGTGACTATACTGAATGAATTCCTCCACAAAGAGCTCAATTGGTCGGCCATCTTGAAAAATGGAGCATAGCACACCTACAGGGTGCTAGTGTCCAAGTTACATCTGGTGGTTGATGGGTGGAAAGGTCCTGAGTGGAGTGCCCTCTACTGAAGTTCATGGGCACTCCATCTAATGATCGTGACAATAGAGGAACATCTCTCCCTGGGCAGCTGCTACGTTGCATGTACCTTAGTTATATTTAGGTTTTAGCCCTACATTAGCTTTTACACCTCCTCCTATGAATTTGCAGTGTTTACAGATGTGTTAATGCACATTTTGAATTTATGCATGAAAAAAACTGTATGGAAACATGAATAGGCATACATTACGTTTAAAATTTGTATTTTGCTAATGTAATTATATTTTTATATTTTTGATTCTGTTTAATAAAAGTTTTATAAAAATACATTGAAATTGCCAATATAAATATATATATATGTATATATATATATATATATATATATATATATATATATATATATATATATATGGTACCTGAAATGGTACTTTCACCCTTGCTCTCCCCTATATTTACATCTGCAAGATGTATTTTTTGCTCACCTGCAATATAGGACATTTCCTATCAGATGTCAAATAGACATACTGCTATAGTAGGATATACTATAGTACTATATGTGTGTGCGCGCGTTTGGGATTATTATATGACTATTTGCATATTTTGGTTTGGTTGTTTCCTATCATTATACCATCTGCTCTCACAATCCTTCATGTCTGTCTGGGGTCTCAGACCTGTGTGTGTCTGTCTCTGTACCTTTGTTCCGTCTTTATGTGTATGTGTCAGTGTAATTAAATTGTAGATGTGTTTTGATATGCTCTGTCTATATGCATGTTTGTATACACATATAGGCACAGTTTCAGCATTATTCTGCAGGATGAAGCTCAAACCAGTTTGTTCAGGTTAGTTCACAGTGCACAACTAATACAACTTTTAATTGTGTGAAAAAATTGTATTAGTAAAAATGTTAAAATTGACTAATATTAATAAAGCTGTAGAAGTCAAATAAAATATAATCATTTATTAAATATAAATATAATATATACATATATGATAATATTAGATTAAAATTTAGTGTAAACAAAAATGGGAATGGGATTCCCTTTGGATTAACTGAAATAAATTTAAGTTACTGAACTATTTAAAAAAAAAAACTAAAACTGAAATAAAAATACATTAAACCTAAAAAGTAATTTAAAAACAAAAATGTATTTAAATGACAAAAGCACACAGCAAATTAAAAAAAAATATATATAAATATATAAAATAAAATAAACTAATAAGAACTAAATATAAAAATGAATCAATAAATTCTGAATAAATAAAACCATAATAAATAAAAAACATTTTCTAAATATTAATTAAAACTATATCGTATTTAATTAACGCTTGTGTTTGCACAGTCAAATTTAAAACTTAAACCAAAACGTTATTTATTATTTTTTGCCAAATACAAGCAGCCCACCTCAAGCAGTGAGTGTTTGTTTGCCTGATAAAGATGAATGTAAATCTATGTATTTGTGCTGTATGTCAGCAAACGATAAGCTGTCGCTGGTGTCCATCTGCTCATATAATCTTACTGTCCTGAAGTGGCGTGTGTGTGTGTGTGTGTGTGTGTGTGTGTGGAGATGTCTTTACCCTGGAGGGTTAACCAGGCGTCTGCCTGCTGACCTTTCTGACCCCGGCCTTTTGCATGGACCTCAGAAGAACAGTAGGTACACAATCACACGCACAGGAGCAGAACAGCAGGAGTGCAGGAGCTGAGGGGACAGACGTGTGTGTGTGTGTGTGTGTGTGTGTGTGTTTGTGTGTGTGTCACTCGGTCATTCTCAAGCTGTTGCATTGTGAAAGACCTGCTAATGCACTAAATAGACCAGTGACAAAGGCACACACACTCAAAGACACAAGCCCAGCTGTCAAACACACACACACTGGCACGAGTCACATCAGCAGAGTGACTTCTGCCATTCGGACTAACGTATTTCTGTCTTTGTTGACGTAACTCACGCTGCTTCATTTGCCCGTTACAAATTATCATCACAAAGGCCTGCTGGGTCACATATATGATTTATTCATAGGCCACGTGCTTATTACTCCGTCTGTCTGGATCTGCTCAGTTTGAATCTGTTCTCTTTACTAACATCACGGATCAGCTGGTGTTTTAATGATTTTTGTTGGTCAGTTCTTCTCAAATGCACACAGGCTTAAATAATCACATTAACATGATCCACAAACAAACACATTACTGGCTGACTTCAAGTTCAGTGTCTATTGTTTTAGCTCAGACTGTACCAACGGAGTTATTATCATGAAATAATAATAAAAAAAATAAAAATAAAATGTGTGTACATAAATACACACAAAAATAATAAACTTTGATTAATAAAATACAAATGTAAAATATTATTCTATTATATTATTAGTATTTACTAGTATAGCATTTATTTGATTTTACGATATTTTTCAAACTATATATCATTGAATTTGTTTTTGTTACTATATGTTTTCAAATTGTTATAGTACAACTATAAGTGTGTTTTTAAAATTAATTTAAACTAAACCAGAAAATGGTTACTTTAAATAAAATAAACGTTAACTGAAATAAAAAATAAAATAAAATAAAAAAACATGGTATTATTTCTCATTTTCTTTTACTTTAACTAAAAGAAACAAAAACTGTAATAAAAATAATAAAAACTATGCACATATAAAATGACAAAAAAATGACAAAACACAAAAATACTAAAACATTATCTAAAATTAATATGAAAACAGAAAATTAAAAAAATCTAAATATTAATCAAAAACACAATAATACTAAAATAAATAACACCGGTACAAATGTGTGCATATTTATTGACTATAAAAGACTCTTGCTTTTATATTGTTTTCTATTGCAATGACATTTGAAGCATGACTGGAGCATCTTCTGGGTGTGTGTCAGTAAAGAGGAGGCACAGCATGGCTCCTGGACATTGAGTATTAATTTGTTGTTGTTGGTCAGCAGCTGTGCTGTACACTCAGGAGCAGGTGGCCACTCGTGAGGGACTGGGAAAGAATGAGCGACATGTGTTTGTGTGGGAGGCAACAGGAGGAGGGAGAGACTCTCGTCCTCTTACGAGACACACCACCAACATATGAGGACGTGGACGGACACAGCATCAACACAGATAGGGATCAGAAACTATTTAGACCAGAGAGATTTTACTCAGATGACTGTGTTAACTTTTTAAAAATCCAGTGACCTTTCACTAGATTCACAGCCACTTCAGGAACCCTGTACATTTGATTTAAGATGTTTACACTCTACAGATGCAACCACAAACAACAAAAATCTTAATATGAGAGGTTGTTTCTTTAAAAAAAAAAAAAAAAAAAAAATAATATATATATATATATGCATAAACACACACATACACACACATAGTAAATCATAATTCAAATAATCACATTAAAATTACATTTCAAATATACAAATTTTTTACTACATTTTAAACATCTTTACACATACCCTTTCC
The DNA here is from genome assembly GCF_963082965.1 of Carassius carassius. NCBI lineage: Eukaryota > Metazoa > Chordata > Actinopteri > Cypriniformes > Cyprinidae > Carassius > Carassius carassius. The sequence continues at coordinate 1,435,425 of NC_081764.1, forward strand.
TTTATAGTGTGACATACTTTTATTTTATTTCATTTTAGATTTCATGCAAAACCTTTTTAATGATTCTAATAATTTATATTCTAAAATATTTTTTTTATACATCATTGTTTTGTTTTTACCTAAATTAATTTTAGTAATTAAAAATAATAAAAAAATATCTTTTTCATTAATTTAAATGAACCTGAAATAAAATAAAATATAAATATTAGATGAAAAACATAATTATGACTAAAACGTCAAAATATAAAAAGCTACATAATACATGCAAAGTGAATACATATAAACATATGAAACATCAAATATAATAATATATAAATAATACTGAAATAGATTTTGTCTACATGTTTATTGATAGCCTAATTATAATTGAGAGTCTGTATGGAATAATTATTATATTTTTATACATTCATTTGTCAAAGTGCTTTATATATATATATATAATGCATGGTCCTGAAATTCCTACTATGGTACATGATCAAGAAACCAGAAGTAGCTACAAGGTATTATCGTGGTACATTTGATTTGGAAACATGCACGTTATTACCATGTTTTCTGGACATGATACCATGTGGACATGTATAATGGTGTATGACATTGAAATCATTCATTACCATGATAAACATCAAAGCAGCATCTGGCATCATGACTGTACCATGGTATCACCACGGTGTTTTTGGTTTATTGTACAGCAATCTCTGTAGCTCCACCTCCAGCCATGAACATCTCAGGGATGCTGTCGGTGTGTTCACACACACAGAGAGACACACGGAGACACTGAGGTGCGTGGATCTATTCAGGAAGAACTACACATCACAGACACGCAGCAAACAGCGCGAGGAGAGTCACAATGGTCGGGATCCCGGGCGCGTTTCAATGTAAGTGCACTGATGTGATTGTGCGGATTTGCAGTGTTTTGTAGCTATATACCGCGACACGCATATCAGACTAAAAAGATCAACAGAGCAGTGAGAATAACACATCTTGTAGTGATAAAAACCGTAATTGAATCCTTTACTGTAATGTATCGAACACGCAAAACGCGCTCTTGCTTTGCGACTGTACTGTATTGACTGTAATTAGTCTGCGCATGCGGAATAGCGTCTCGATGTTTTTCAGCGTCTTCACGCCACGAGCGTTCCAAACTCCCGCGCTCTTCCGAGTTCCATTTGTTTAAACGCCAGAACGCTTCCGGTATGATGAGCATTAAACTAACAATGGATTCATATGTAACCCCCCTCAAACAGTTAATGTAGCTTTTGTGAGGTGTTAAGTTTGGTATTTTAGTAGCATCTACTCTTACCGTGGTAAATTGTTGTTTACTATACCATTGAAGTCTTTTATCAATTTGCCAATGTTACGATTGTTCATGATGATATCAGATAGTAATGCCACAGTTTTTTTATTTGCAGTAAATTACCTTATGTTTATATATTTATATATATATATATATATATATATATATATATATATATATATATATATATATATATATATATATATATATATATATATATATATATACATACATACATACACATAAGGTAATTTACTGCAAATAAAAAAACTGTGGCATTACTATCTGATACTATCAAATTTATGAATTTAAAATTTATACAGTACTTCAGAGAATACCATGGAGGTCGATTGGATATGTTTATAATAAATAAATAAATAAAATTTATGGAACTTGGTACCATAGTAAGAGTGCAACCCAAAGTACAATGGTACTACCATATTCTTCTAGTACCACATTAAAAACCATGCATTATTGATATCCACTGCAATTACCATGTTTTTTAGACGAGTACCATAGTACTCCCATGTTTTGTTGTTTGTTTGGACATTATAATGGTGATCTTATCATTGTATTATTTGAAGTGTGTAATTTGTGTAAAAAAAAGTGCCAGCAGTTCCACAGTATCAGTATATTTTCATGCTAATACCACAGACTGTAGTGAGCGCAAGCTGTCAGTGTAGCGTGGTAAACCGGCTCTAATCTGTTTTGAGGGTCCGAGACGGACCCCTCTCTCGTGTCTCACTGGAGGATTTGGCATTAATCCCTTCGGCAAAGTTTCACCCCATCTGGACTTTAGTGTGGCACGGTGGACTGATCTACAGGAGGCCTGTGTGTGTGTGTGTGTGTGTGTGTGTTTACTATGAAACATCCTGGTGCCACAGCAGCGGTCAGGGTCACTGGTGCTCGAGAATAACGCAGGCCATTGTTTTGTCCCCGGGGTTTGTTTCCTTGACCTGAATAACTAATGCATGATCTAGTAGTAGCTGCTAATGCTGCAGACCATGAGATGATCGGTGAGACCACATGAGGGTGAGATGAGCTGAAGATGGAAGAGTCATGACAGTGAATGTGTACATTACAAAAACACTAGTTTTTGGGAAATATATACGATTATATTTTTAATATACCTTGGAGTACCATGTTAATACCATTGCACATAAATTCCAGTATCATGGTATCTGTGAAAGTCCCACAGTATTATTACCGGAGATCACTGTTATTTTGTGTACTATTATAGTATTTATTAATGTTTTGAATTGACTTTTATTTCTACATTTTATTTTGATATTTTAGTTTAAGTATTAGCAATTTAATATGCTTTTTGTCATTAATTATTATTATTATTTTTATTTATTTCTATTTAGCTTTAATTTATTTTAATTCATTTTTAATAATTTTAGTACTTCAATTTGAACTTAGTATATCTTAGTTAACTGCCAAAGCAAAACATGCTGATACTAGGGTCCAAAACACCTAATCATGGTACTTTTTTGTAAGTGTTGTTTAAAAAACAACAGTATTACATGATAATAAAATGGATCATTTCCTAACAACACATTTATGGTTTTGTCCAGCATCTTGGAGACTTAAATGCTGATGTACATCCCTCTTTAGTGAGCCAGTTTTTTGGTGCGGCTCCAGCTGGAAATGTGAAGCTTTAGGACTTTGGTGTAATTTCCCTCTTCAGCTTTGGCCGGAGCTCTTGAAAAACTGGAAGATCGTGTGTGTGTGTGTGTGTGTGTGTGTGTTGGGGGTGGTTAGATTCCTATCCTCTGACTTGAAGAAAGGAAACACAGGACAAAAGGGCCCTTCAGGTTTGAATTTGTGCTTTAATTGCTCTTGGCTCTTGCTGCCGGGGTCTCCAGAGCTGACAACACACCACTCGGGTCGCGTGGGAGAGTTAGTGGCCCGTCAGAAAGAGAGAGTATAAGAAGAGCGTGGAATGAAGTATGGGTCTCCGCTTCGGTTTTAGCAGCTGCTAGTGTTTAAACGAAGCAGTCTTGGCCCGCTTCGGCTCCACAGTTCTCCTCTCAAACCGCTGAGAGCTGCGTCCAATTAGCAAATAACCAAACCCTTTGAGTCCCAGCTGCAATAAAACGGACCCTCAATGCATCCTTGGTGGATTCTGTGGTTTGCAAATGCTAGTTTATCAAGCCTAAAATGCATGGTTCTACCATTTATTAAACTGTTTGGTAACTGCAATGCTGTAGAGCACTGAAGATTTCAAACATCCTCTGATAAAGTTAAAAAAGTGGATGTCATTGACTTGTGTTTAGCACGAGCGTGTATGCGGTTGTGTGTGTTGGCTGGATTATCTCGGAAGGGAAACACAACGCAGTAATTGACATCAGCTCCAGCAGATGTTTCTCGTCGCCCACCGCTGCGCAGACAGGCTGTGCAAGATTGAATCCAGATGTCGAGGCTCCACAGCGAATAGTTCTCTCACCACCAACGAACGACTGTTACCCAGAACGTCAGTTTTTTCTGGAGATATGGATTATTGCGAGACCGGAGCGCTGGAGTCGGGCCTCTGACCCCGTTTAGAAGAATCCAGATTTCTTTATATGCTTCCATCACGGATATTACTCTGATGTGTTGACAACTGTCTTTGTTTTGATTCACTTCAGTTCGCCTAAACATGGAAAGTCTCATCTACTCAATCACATGTTCCTCTGAAGTCCTTTTCTGGACAGAATTTGACCTCTTGTCTCTTGTAGCTCATTTAGACTTGTGCATATTCAGTCGTGAATCACAATTGGTAACAAGACACTAAGACCTAGTATTTTTTCACCACTGTTTCCTTGGCAAAAACCCAGTAAGATTTTTCCATTGGATTATTACAGGGAACGAGCTCTGTGACCCAAAAAGTTTATTTTTAGTTGGTCTTTGTTGATTCAAGATCGACAATCTTCACAAATGAGCACAACTTCAATGAAGTCTAAATACAGTCGGCAGAAGTAAAAAGCTAAACGTTGATTATAAAAGAAATATACCATGGTCGCATGACTTCTGAAAACTCTTTCGGTCAGTTTTTTTCTGAAAGTGTAGGTAAGAATAGTTTGCATGTGAGTAGATGTTCGGTGTGATGTCTGCAACAACTTTTGTAGTGCCATTTAACAACTTGTTAGCTACCAAGTATAACCATAAATCACACTACTGATGCATTTTATGTGGTAGAATAAAACGTGAGAATATCTTGAGCTTGTGTTCACCACAGACCTTATTTCATGCATTTAGCCGAAAAAAAAAACCCTTCAAAAAACCCAGGTGTTGGCCTACAAAATATTTTTCATCCCTTTAGCACTGGACATCACTGAATTTAATCTATAATGCATCTCAAAGTGCCATGTTTGAACGTGCAAATGAGTTTTTGAGACTTTGGGTACATGCAAGATTTGTTCAAGAACATCTTAAAAAAAATGTACATTACATTTTAGATTCCTTTTGCATGACTTCTGAAGATTAGAAAATATTGCATACAAGTCATACAGACGTTTTTGGAGCTTGATGTTTCTCCATCTCCAACTAGACTTGTCAAAAATTGGCGTGTGATTTATTATGAAACCATTTTCACTAAGAAACTGCTGTTAAATTCCAAAGGATGTTTGCAAATGATGACAGAAAGATCGTTTTTGGGTGAACCGTCTCTTTTAAGCTCTTTTTTCTGCAGTTTCAACAGCAGAGTCATCGAGCAGCGGGATGTTTTGTTGTCTTTTGATGTGTTCTGATTGTTTGCACGGCCTGATGGTTATCAGCTGATCCGGCTGTTGTGAAAACAAAGCAATTCGGGGAACGGAGGTTTTGGAGTGGCGGGATTGTTTGGGGATGGTTGATCGCGCTCTGGACTTTCTGCAGCGGTGGGAGTTTAAAGAGGGACAAAGACGGGAGTCTATCAGAGATTGTGAAAGGGGCTTATCATGCCATTAAAGCTTTTTAAGACCCCCACCATCCACACCACTTAAAAAAAAGAGCCCTTCACCTTCTCCACCAACATTTCTGTGGAGTTCAGGAAGATTTTCTTCAACTTTCTGTAGTATCGGATTCAAAAAACTTCATGTTGAGACACTGATTTACAGTATGGTTGAATCTATTGATCAGATGCTATTTCACCACAAAATAGGAAAAAAACAAGGAATCATAGTTTGTGTAAAAAGAATAGAGCCTATTTTTAGAACTTTTAAGATTGTTTAATTAAACACATGTATCTCGCCCAAATTTTTATTGATGGAAACAACAACAATGGTAATGAAAATAATTTTGTCTGGGCACAATGTTTTTTTTATTAAATCAGCATGAATTAAATTTAATAGAATACACTGTGCTATGATGCATACTTACAAATGTACAACAATTAAACAATTAATCATTATTAGCCAATCAATCATTATTATTATTATATTTTTTATTTTTGCATCACAGTTATTAAAGTTAACTAAAATGGAAAATAAAATTAAAATCTAAAAATAATATTGTTACTTAAAATAACTTAAACATTAACTGAAATAAAAATAAAATATGAAAATCTAAACACACTCGCACAAACTACTAAAAGTGGCAACCCCCCCCCCCCCAAAATACTACAATTAAAATAAAAACAAACTGTAAAAATAAAAACAGGTTCAAAATATTAAGCAAATTTTTATTTTTTTTTATTCTAAATGTTTTCTTCAAATTTGAATGTGATATATTAATATTTCACAGAATATTTTTTTAGATATGATATAAAATGTGAGATGCATTCAATTTTAAAATTAAATCCAGCAGTTACATTACAAAACTTGTTTTGTATTTCTCTCAAGGGCTCATGGGAAATCCAGCTGTTTTGTGACCATCAGTGGCTGATGGACTATAAAAAAAAGAGGGGATAAAAATCGCCTTCAGATCAGTCTGTGAGAACCAGAGCATTGACATTGAGACGTGGAGACATGGAGATGTGTGTGTGTGTGTGTGTGTGTGTATTCCCAACTGTTTCTCATGCTTCAGGCCATACTGCCACATTAAACAGGATGTCTGTGTCACATTTCAGTGATCCATTATATTTCTCCTGTAGGTCTGGCAGTAATGCTTCTGAACGAATGAGACACTTTATTTTTGTCTGTTTTTGTCCAGAGGGCTGTAATGATATCTCTCCCATGAAATACTCTGAATATGAGTTTGAGCTCAGTGTTTATGTCTTACGTGAGGGATGTCTGATTTGGGATCGAATCAGTCTTGTCGATTCTTTTTGGTTAACTGTTTCACAAACAACACTGAAATATTCAGTTCCCCATCGAGGGAGAGACGATGCGTCGTTAACGCTTTGGGAACGCATTCTGCGTGAGTGCGTCTGAAGCATCCATGTCAACTAGTCCAATGGCAAGAGTGAGCGTCAGGAGTGATGTCACGACCAGGAATTGATAAAAACCCCAACCGGAGCAACCGGTGTTAGCTTTCTGTGCCTCAGCAAGCGATATGTGTCAAACCTGTCTGTCATATTTACTGTTGTCTTGTTCAAAGTTTATATATCATGGCGAAACAACTATTCAAACAGTGCGGATACACACAAGCTTTGTGTAGTTTGTTTGGGAGTGGAGCATGCGTTATCAGCCTTCGAGGAGACTGATTGCCCGCATTGTGAGAAGCTTTCGTTTCGCATGATCCGCTCCCGCTTGTCACTCTTTGATGAGAAGAGCGGCGAGCCTCGCGCTCCTCAGGGTGCAGGACCCGCTTCTGCCGAGGCAGAACGGAGAATGCATTCCTGGGGTTCGCAAATGGATCTCTCAGCGGGGTTGGAGACGGGTCCGAGGGCTCTTTCTCATCCCTTACCTGGGAGATCCATAGCTCAAACTCCGGTGTCGGAAGCCCGCCCCGTGGCTTCTTCCGCCTGGGGGGAGAGCTCATTGCTTCGTTGCTCTAGCTCCGAGGAGTTAGATGTAACGGGCAGCGAAGGTGACACAATCAGGGGGGAAGAGGATTCGCCATCTCTTTCCCCAGCATATGAGGAGTTGGTTGATGTATTAACACGAGCTGTAGATAAGTTACATATATCTTGGCCATCTGATAAACAGAGCGCTCGTCCTAAAAGCAAATTAGACGAGCGTTTTCTGTCTTTTAAAACATCTCCTACATCACGGGGTCTCCCTTTTTTCCCTGATCTTCACAGTGAGCTGTCTAGATCGTGGAATAAGCCATATTCATCACGTCTTTTAAGCCCTCAAGTGCGCATTTATTCTGATATAAGAGGGCTGAAAGAAAATGGTTATGAAGCGATGCCCCGGGCGGAACAGACGCTCGCGAGCTATCTTTCCCCTGGTTCAGCGTCATCTATTAAGAACCCGACTTTGCCCACGAAGCCTTTAAAGATCACATCTAATTTAGTGGGTAAAGCTTACACAGCAGCAGGTCAGGCTGGAGCTTGCCTTCACTCGATGGCTTTGCTTCAGGCTTATCAGGCTGAGCTGCTGGGGGAGTTAGATAACAGTGAGGGAGTCAGCCGTGACGAAATTCGCGAACTTCGTCGGGCTACGGATTTATCTCTCAGGGCGACTAAAGAAACAGCACGTGTTATTGGTAGATCTATGGCTGCTTTGGTTTCTACAGAAAGACACCTTTGGCTTAATCTTTCAGTTATTACAGATAAAGATAGATCTTTTCTTTTAGACGCTCCCATTTCTCATGAAGGTCTGTTTGGTGATGCTGTGAATGAAGTGGTTGAAAGATTTCAAGAAAATAAAAAGCAATCTGAAGCTTTTAAAAGTTTTCTCCCTCGCCGATCTAATCCTGATGCTGCTGGGCGTGCAAGGCAGCCCCAGCCTTCATGCTTCTCATATCGTGTTTTTCAAAAAGAGAGTGTTGCGTCTCGCGCTCCTCCTCAAAAATCACGGGGACCGAGCCAGCACTCACAGCCAAAGCAATCTAAGCAGAAGCCGGATCTGAGGACCGTTCTTCTCGCTAAGAAAGCTTCGGCTCAGAAGAAAAGGTCCTGACGCCAAATGGGTCAGACCTGTGAGGGCAGCCCCAATCGAGACGGTGCGGTGTACACCTCAGTATACGGTGCCCGTCCGGTCTTGGTGCTCTCACGGGGCCGTCCTGCCAACCCCGCCACCCTTGGTGCCTCGGGGCGCACCGGTCTCCAGCGGGTCTCTGGCGCTGTGTCTCTCAGACGCTGCGTCGGGCTCGCTCCCTCTGAGGGGGGTTCAAGAGCAGTTAGCTAGACCTTCTATCTATATTTCACTATATTTCACCCCCGGCCAGAGATTTGGAAGCTTTGGGTGTGGCCTCTGAGGGGGCGCAACTCATAGAGAGTGGTCTCTCAACTGAGGTTGTGGAGACCATTCTTAGCTCCAGAGCTCCAGCTACGAGGAAACTTTATAGACTCAAATGGAATGTTTTTTCTTCTTGGTGTTACCAACATCAGTGTGACCCCGTCCACTGCTCTGTTGGCTCAGTTCTTGAGTTTTTACAGGACCGCTTCACTTCTGGTCTGTGTCCATCCACCTTAAAAGTTTACGTGGCGGCCATTTCGGCTTTCCACGCCCCAGTGGGTGGTGCATCTCTGGGTCGTGACCCTCTTATCTCTCGTTTCCTTCGTGGCACCTTGAGGCTGAGACCTGCAACTCGTACTAGAGTGCCGGCCTGGGACCTGGCTATAGTTTTAGAAGGCCTTTCTAGGGCTCCTTTTGAACCCCTAGATTCTGTCTCTGAGAAGTTTCTTTCGTTTAAGACTACCTTTCTCCTTGCTATTTCGTCCCTAAAAAGAGTCGGAGACCTTCAGGCTCTCTCGGTTTCTCCCACCTGCCTTGATTTGCACCTGGGATGGTCAAAGCATATCTCTACCCTAAGCAGGGATACGTCCCTAAGGTACCGACCGTTGTTCCGAGACCTATTGTTCTGCAGGCTTTCTGTCCTCCCCCGTTTGCATCATCGGACCAGGAAAAGTCTAACCTCTTGTGCCCGGTGCGAGCATTGGACACTTATGTTCATCGGCCTTCTTCTTTTCGGAAATCCGATCAGCTGTTTGTTTGTTTCGGGTCACCTAAGATAGGTCTTCCTGCCACTAAACAGACACTTAGTAAGTGGATAGTTGGGGCTATCCTTCTTGCCTATAAGTCTTCTGACCTACCGTGCCCTTTGGGGGTCAGAGCTCATTCTACTAGGAGTATGGCGGCCTCTAGAGCCTTATTATCTGGGGCCTCTCTTCAGGATGTTTGCGATGCGGCAGGCTGGTCCTCGCCACTCACATTCGTCAGGTTTTATAGCCTAGACCTGGACGCTACTCCCGGGTCTCAGGTTTTTAATTCTTGAGCCGTTGGTTTTTTTTCTGGCTGACACTCAGGCACTTGTTATATGGCGGTTTGGGTATTCTCGTTCCCAAAGCGTTATCGACGCATCGTCTCTCCCTCGATGGGGAACGTCTCGGTTACGTCTGTAACCTCGGTTCCCCGAGAAGGGAACGAGACGATGCGTCTCCCTGCCATACTTCCTTCGTTCCTGTGATCGACTTGCTTCGGCACTGTCGAAGCTAACACCGGTTGCTCCGGTTGGGGTTTTTATCAATTCCTGGTCGTGACGTCACTCCTGACGCTCACTCTTGCCATTGGACTAGTTGACATGGATGCTTCAGACGCACTCACGCAGAATGCGTTCCCAAAGCGTTATCGACGCATCGTCTCGTTCCCTTCTCGGGGAACCGAGGTTACAGACGTAACCGAGACGTTTGGATTGATTCGGTCTAAAAACATTTTATGGGTTAACTAAAACTAAGATTAAAACTAAAACTACAAAAAAAATTGCTTTACTTGAAATAATATAAACAAGAACTAAATTAAATTAAAATAAAATTACATTAAATAATTAAACATGTAATATAAAAAATTATTAAAAGTTAAAATCTTTAATTATTTTAATTATTATTATTGAAAATTGACATTTTATTTCAGCTAGTTGCCAAGATCTCATTTTCTTATTTCTTTTAGTTTCAACTTTATATAATAAAATAACAAAAAAATAAACATGATATAAAAAATTATAAAGAATTTTTTATTTTATTTAAATACATTTTTGTGATTAAAAAGAAATACACACAACAAATTTATTAAAACTTTAACTATATATATATATATTTATATAATGAAAAATTAGCATCCTAAAATGCAGCATCCTAACTTAAATGAAACCTCAAAGGTGTTCTGATAAAATAAACTAGTATGCTATATATTTGTTAACAATTTAATAAAATAAATGACAGATATAAGTCATTAGGGATTGAATCTGAGATCATGTATATTAACTGGTGGATCATTTTCATGAATTAGCTCATTGAAAAGAGGTGTTTGAAAGAATCGATTCACCAAAATGATTCAGGCATTCCAGCACTGATAAACATGCCAAAGGGATTGTGGGAAACGGTGGTCTCGACAAGCCAGAACAGATCCTGCATCCAACCTTAGGAAAGGCATGCAAACACACACACACACACACACACACGAGATCCCCTTTCCCTTCTTATGTGCACAACTATAATTAAGTCCATGGTTTACAGTGTAAAAAGCCCCATGGGTGCTCGCTCTCTGTCTCTCTCTCTATCTCTCTCTCTCTCCAGGTGTTCTCTATACATACTCCAGCTGAACCACCTGCAAACACAGGTGTGTGTGGCTCATAGTGTGTGTGTGTTTGTGCCAATAACACAGCTGCTCTCTTGCCTTGAGGACAAAAATGGACCAAGAATTCAGAATAAACACAGGTGTTGTGTAGGAGAACAAGAGATATAAGCCCTAAACGTTGACCAAAACAAGCTTTTTTCCCCTGTTTTTAAGCAGTCTTTCTACCACTCATGCTATTGATCTACATATAAATATATAACATTCATTATATATAAAATAGAGAGAGAGAGAGAGAGAGAGAGAGCATGCATCATAAGTAATTTTCCTGTTAAGGCATTCCTGTACTGTTCATACTATTTATGCTGCATGACAATATATATTATTTAAAACATGATATATAGACAAAAGGCTGAATTTATACCTTTACAATTATATATGTATGTACATAATGCATGCACCATAAATATGAGCAGTTTAATAGTGTTGCATTAAATGGTGCACTATACAGTTTCACATTATATATATTATTATTTTTCATCTGGAGCAGTAAGCAGTATGTGAACACTGCCTCTTTTATTGTGTCTCTTTCTCTCATCTTGTGTCTTAGATTTCGTTCGGCATGGATCCCACACATACAGGCCCGACACAGAGCTCTTTGTGTCTTTGTCAAGAAAATATCCCCATTACAGCCGCGTTATTTCATCCATGCTTTCATCCCACTCGGATGAGATTCCGGATGCATTTTATCCCAATAGCACAACTTGGATCTGATTTACTGTATAGACTGTATAGGTCACTGTCTACGTCCTTCCTTTACTATGCAACGGCCCCAGAAAGTGTTTAGATGTGTACATCACACTTACAAATGTGTGAATGTCACTGCACTATAGAAAACAAAATAGCAAGTATTTAAACCGATGAAAACACAGATGCATTTAAATGAATTTAACCTAAATGCACTGTTGCAATATTAATTATTTCATCATTTAAAAGTTTAATAAACATCCTTTTGTGAAAAGGTTTGCTAGACATTATGTATTAATTGAAATGACATTCACATGTTCTTCTATGGCTGCTGTGTGCCATTTATTTGTGTTGACGGTCAGTGATTATATCAGAAGTCTTAAATATAGTCCAGAGGTTGTTTACACCAGACCTGGTTTGGGATTTGACCTCTTCGGTATGAAGCGGTGTGTGTTTCTCTGTCCGTCCACACACACATGTACTTCTTCTCTTGTAAAACCAGGCAGTAAATTCCTCCTGACTTTAAAAAGAGATTCTCAGATAAACTTTCGCAAGGATGGTTAATGCAGTCGGGTCAGATGGAGAGCTGATACCGGCTGTTCTCTGACATTTGTAGGAATGTAGAAAATGCAATATTTGCAATTTCTGAATTAAACATGCATGCAGGTCATATTGCCATATATTGTTATATAACCATTTATTGTTGCATACTACTTTTTTTTGCATATACTGCACATTATTCGATTCTATGTTGGCATCTGATTGAGCATTAAACAGCTTCTTTGTTTGGTTCAAATATTTGGAAAGTGTGTTTGAGATGCAGGTAATGAGACTGGATTGCTATGTAATCTGGTCATTTGATGGTCATTATGTCCTTCTAACAGTAAACTGTGTGTGTGGACTCTTCTTGGCTCTCGAAGTGGAAACTTTAGGGTAATGTTGCCAAGAGAGCGTGTGACCCCCCTCTCATAAATTGCCCTCATGCACGTGCTCGGACAGACGCTGAAGTGTTGGGGAGTAGTTGCCAGAAGGTTTTCAGATTCTGCAGAATCTGTGTGTCTGTGTTTCAGAATGACAAGCTAGCATCCTAACTAATATGCATACACATATGCATACAGCCGGCCATTTTTTTTAATAATAGTTAGAAAAACAGTACATAGTGTACTACAGGGTTCCTCAGATCAAACTCACTTACCTGTGATTTTGGAGACCTTGATTAACTTGCTCAGGTGTGTTTGATTCGGGTTCGAGCTAAACTCTGCAGTGCATTTGAGAAACCCTGGTTTATTACAATATATTTCAACCATTCGAACGTTATATTGTTGTGACATTTTTTATTTAATTTAGCATTTTAAGCTGTTCATTATTATATATATATATAGAGAGAGAGTGTACACACACACACACACATATATATATTTCTTTCACTTCAGGACTTTCCTGGATGACCCCAAAGGGAGGTTTAGTCAGATTTAACTCACTTCTGGGGACACTTTGGTCCCCAAACTATAGCTAAGTAAACACACACACACCTCTTTCACACACGTCTCCTCTCTTACATACAAACACACTCAGTCTGTATGTCTTGTAAGAGGAGTCGAGTGTGTGTGTGTGTCAGGCTTTACTTAAACTAATGGCTCCCAGGCGTGCAGCGGGGCCAGACACACTGGAGCCGAGAGCCGAGCAGGAATGCCAGTACAAACACAGAGAGAGAGACTGACGGACGCAGAGAAGTGCTTGGAAAGAGATTTTGCTGTGGAGGAGATTGGATGTGGATTTGGAACAGTGTGTGTGTGTGTGTGTGAGTTCAGGATGAGTGTGTTCACATCTGTTGCCCTGCTGCGTTACATCCACAGATGCAGGAAACGTCTTGCAGATGCAAGTGAAGTGATTGTAACGATTCAGATGTTGTGTTTTTTATCATGTGTTCACGACTTCACCCAAAATAAAGCGATGAAACTCCTCAATCAGGCAGTTTTGGTGTCAAAGATGTAGACATTTTATTATCAGTTTAAAAACAAAAACTCACAGCGCACACAAATATTGGGTAAGATCATCGATTTTTAATTAGAGCTGCTTTGTGTAAACCTAGCTAACAAAATTTGTTCCAAGAATGTTTCCCGTTAAACGTTATTTCTGAATGTTCTCGAACGTTACAAAATGTCCGGTGTGGAAATGTTCCAAAAACAATGAACATTCCATTGTATCATTATGCAAACGTTACTTTTGATGATTCTCTGAAACAAATAGTAACATTTAAAAAACGTTAGATGAATGTTCAAATGATACATTTCAGAAAAACATTCCATAAGTAAATGATTTTGTGTTCTATAAACGTTCCTGGAAGAATGTTTGATCAGGACAATGAGAGAACCTTGCTAGAACATTAGCTACATTTCTGAAAACATTCCCTGTTAGCTGGGAATATATTTATAATTTTTATAATTTCAAATGTCCCTTGCTTTTTCTGCCATCTTGGATGTTTTTTCACTCCATTTGTCGTAGAGCTTTAGAATTTGGCTTAAAGAAGGCATTTTAGAAGGCAGCTAATGTTTTTGTGTTGTTTTGTGGCCTTTAAATACTCACAAGGTTGGCAACAAATGTGAGAACAGAGCTATTCTTCTGTCATTCTCAGGGTTTTCCATTTGAAACAGACTTTCTGTGGTGTCCTTCATTGTCTCCATATGTGGTGTAATGGACACACACTCCTTTCAGATGCATCTCAGAGGGGAAAGTTTTGTTTTGTTTCTGCCGAGCTTTATAGATGCACATTTACATGCAAATGAAAGGAGGTGGTGTTAACGCTCATTAACTTGAATAGCAGGCCAAACACGCTCCCTAAAGAGCGCAGAGCACTGTTTCACACAAGCCACAGGTTTACACCACTCTTTTGATTTTTACTCCCTCCATAAATGCAATTTTTGATGCCATATAAATATATACAATTATATTCAAGTGATTGATTAATCAGGCTGGATTAAATATTGCTCTTTCACTAAACTCGATGGATTCGTGTTGTTTCTGCTCGTATCAGGTTTCGTTCTCTCTCTGTGATGCCAAGGGCTTGAGAAGTCTCTGAGAGTGAGGTCATGCATTCTTGACTTTCTTTTTGGACGGGACGAGAGATTGGCCGCTAGTCACAGCTCTGTTTATTTGTCTAGAGGTAGATGGAGAGGAAGATATGTGCCACCTGACACCATATTGTAAATAATGTTTCTTAATTTACAAGTCAGATTTTGTTCAGATTTGCCTCCCTCACCCCAGTTGATAAGAAAATGATCTTTCATGTGCATGAAGTGTTTATTGATAATGTTTGGAATAATTTTTCCTTTGTATGGAGAAACCACAATTTCATTCCCAGCAAAAAAAAAAAAAATATATATATATATATATATATCATATAAATAAATATATATATATATATTTATTTATATGATATTTATTTATTTACACACACACACAGATATATATATATATATATATATATATATATATATACATACATACGTTGTTATTATTATTATTATTATTGATGCTATTATAAAAATGTAACAAATGGGAGTCACTGTTGTAATTATATTAACGTAAACTAAAAATTTTTTTTTTTTTACATTTCTCATTTTAATTTTGTCCTAAAATAGCTCAAACTAAATAAAATTGCTAAAACTGAAATTCAAATGAATAACATACTCTATACAACTTATGTATATATAAACACACACATACATACATAAACAATAACTACTATAAATGACAAAAACACAATTCACAAAATAAAAACATATTTATAAAACCCAAAGCAGTTTCTCAACACTATTGTGAATATATATCATCTAATAAAGACAGATATAATAGTAATTCTTGCTCTGTTTTTTGTTCATAAACAATTGACATTTTGTGTGTATTATTTTACAAGAAACATCTGGTTGCTTGAAACATCACTTAGGTCTCCAAAGAGCAACTCTGAGCAATAAAAGTGTACTTTTTGGGATGTGCAAGAGGTTGAATAGTTCAGCCTAAAGTAGTGGCACACACAGCATGGGTGTTATGGGTAACTTCCCCTTTCTGCAAATGCCATTTACTTTGTTTAGCCTTTAAGTACTTGAGCATTTAGTTATGTTAATGAGTCTCCTCTCATTTAATATATTGAATAGAGCAGTGGCTGATTGGCCAGAAGCCATGCAGTGGGTGTGGCCTGGGCTGTGACATCAGCAGAGAGAGAGAGAGGAGGCTTGGAAGATGTTCTAAATCCCGTAACCCATCTGGAGTCCATCTGTGCCTCGCTGGCGGTGGGAAGGACTCGGACTGCAGCGCTCACATATGTGAGAGAGTTTGAGACACATGCATCACATATGAAGAGCGGAGTGATTTACATTGTTTGGAATAAGACACGAGCAGAGCGGACCATCATAGAGAGCAGGTGAGCTTCATCTCTCTGTGTGTTCATGCCTTTAGTTGTTCGTTTCCGTTCCACTGGCTTTTGCTATTTTATGTTTGCATCCAAAACTGCATTTATACTCTATTCCAGGGCTGTAGATAGAAGGTGTGTGTGTTTTACAATAAAGTATTACCATGACACTTTTATGTGTGGATTACAGGGTCTTGGTGTTACAAACCTCTGAAAATATATAATGCAAAGTCATTTTAAAAAACAAGTAACAAAGTATTCTTGGAAGTATCTTGAAGAGCTTTCTATTTTCTTTGCTGTTGTATGAGTATGTATCAGTACTTTCTCGCCTGTAAGGGTTAGTGCTTTTTGAATTTTAATCTTACAGACATTTACAAATTGAGTACATTATGATAAATATTCAGTATTTACATGTCTATAAAGAACTAGTTAATGGTTTTGAAAATACACAAATGCACTGCTTTCATGGTCCATCCTGGTTAATGCATCTAAATTAAATATTTTTTAATTAATATATAATTATTTATTAATATAATATAAATATAAATGTATTATAATAAATATTTATAATATAATACATTATTATAATAAATATTAATATATTCATTAATAATATATAATAATATAGTGCATCTGTATAATAATAACGTAATATAATATTAATCAACACAATTTTTATTATTATTATTAATCATCATTAATAATAGCATTTGCTATGCTGTTTTTATGTTCGTGTAATAGAAGTGATTTATGCATTTATGGCCATGGAAAAGCTGAAATAATCAGGGAATTATGAAACAGTGATTTGGGAGCCTGAAGAAGGTCAGTCATGGAAATGAATAACATCATGGAAAGTTTTTCTGCTCCTCTCTCAAGATATTTCATCAGCTGGAAACTGCTCCTTGAGAGTGTAGTCTCTATAAGAAACAGTTGATTGTGAATAACTGGAAAACTCAAACGGGTCTGAAGCGTTTCCACGTGGCAGGAGCTCGAGGTGTGATGAAGCGTGATGAGATGCCAGCTCTCCTTTAACCGTCATGCTGGAAAGACTGTTTTCTGCATGGATGGATGGATAGATCGTTCCTCTTTGACATTGCCGTCTTAAAGTGAGATTATAGAGCTGTAAGATGAATGTGGAGAAGCTCAGGCTCTTCATTGCAGATTTGGGCAGATCTGAGCCCAGTCTTGGCTCAATCACACTGCAGTCCAGGAGAAAGATTGGAGATATGCGTTTCATTACTGACGTCTGTTTCTGAGCACTGTGTGTTTCTGCAGGTCTGCTGTGTGTCACCTTAACACAATCTACAGCTGTGTTCTGACAGACACACAGCAGAGAAGGACTGCACACTGTCATACTGACAGCACAGCACAGCACAGCGTGTGTGTGTGTGTGTGTGTGTTTAGTTTTTCCCTGTTGACATGCTGCCTGCTTTTCAAACTCAGAGCTTTGGACTGGAATCCAACTAGTGTCTACTAGTCCTCTTTATTTAAGTATAAAGCACATTTAAGCACTGTTTCTAGCATTTTTTGGTTTATTTTTTATTTTAGACATTAACAAAGTGATGGTAGGAGATCATAGTATCACAGTATTTTTATAAACCACTATTCAAAAGTTTAGGGTTTATGTAATGTTTAGGAAAGAGGTCTTTTCTGCTCAACAAGGCTGTGTTTATTTGATTAGAAATACATACAATGTGAAATGTTATTTTATTAAAAATAATAGTGTTCTATGCTAATATAATGTAAAATATAATTTATTCCTGTTGATGAAATGCTGAATTTTTAAGTCTTCGGCGTCAGGACTTCAGGATTATTTGAATCCTGAAAAAAAACATGAAAATACAAATCTTTTGTTACATCATAAATGTCTTTTTATGGTAAATTTTGATCAATTTGATGCATTCTAGCTGAATAAAAGTATTCATTTCTACTTACTGACCCAAAACGTTGAAACAGTTGGCCAGTAAGATTATGCAATGTTTTAAAAAGTTTTAAAAGTCTCTTCTGCTCAACAAGGCTGCAATTATTTGATCAAAAATGCATAAAAAATTGCTAAATATTATTTCAATTCAAAATAACTCTTTTAGATTTTAATATATTTTAAATTGTAATTTATTCCTGTGATGCAGGTCTGAATTTTCAGCCTCATTACTCCAGTCTTCATTGTCATTGTTCATATTTTTGTGCAAACCATGATACATTTTTTTATTTTCAAGATTCTTTGATGAATAGAAAGATCAAAAGAATGTTTTAAATGTCTTTACTGTCAGTTTAATGCATCCTTGCTGATTAAAAGTATGTTTATATATGATGGTACTTAATGATTCACCTACAAAAACATACAAAAACACGTACTGTTGCGTATGAATATGTCTCACACACACACACACACACACACACACACACACACTCTATAGAGCAGCTGTTGAGTCCCACTGAAGCAGGAAGTTCCACATTAGCTCTGCTGAAGCAACGCTAACTGTCGTCTTGTCATCATCAAGACAGTGTCTGATCCGGCCGATTAGCCTTAAAACAACCGTTTGACTGTGAAGCCCTAGTGAAGATGTAGTGCTGGACGGCTTGTGCTCGATGACCCCCAACAGCTCTCAATAAAGGCCCTCAGGAGCCCTGCAGGAGTCTAGCTAGAGACGTTTAGGCTTTAAAGGCCCCATAATTAGAGAATTATCTAATAGAGCTTGATACAATGCTTGCTGTGTGTGTGTGTGTGTGTGTGTGTGTGAGAGAGAGAGATGATGGTATCAAAAGTATGGTACTTTTGAAATTTAACACAGTACTGAATGATTAGTGCATCAAGGATTTTACCTTATACTCCTAAAAGAATACCATTGTAAATTAATAATAATAAAAAAGCATAGGATAGAACATTATTGTTGTTAGAATTTAGATTCAAAGCTTTTTAAGAAAGTCATATATATATAATTTGTATACTATTATAGTATTTATTTTTTTATGTTTTCATTTTAATTCTAGTTTTAGTCTTTTTGTCATGTGCTTTTGTCATTTTTATGTTATTTTTATATTATTAATTTTATTTTTAGTTTAAGTTTTAGTCATATTTTATGTGCCTTTTCATGTTTATTTGTTTTTAAAATATTTCTGTTTAACCTTATTTTTAGTGATTTTATTATGTGCTTTTGTCATATTTATCATTTTTATTAAAATATTTGTATTTAATTTTACTTTTATTTTACGTTTTAGTTTTTTTCTTTTTTCTTTTTTATTAGTATTTTATCAGAATCATTATATTTAATTTTGTTGCAGTTTTTTAGTTTAGTTTTAGCAATTTAGTGCTTTTGTCATTTTTATTAGTTTTTAATAGTTCTATAGAACTTTATTTTTATTTAATTTTTTAATTTTTAGTCATTTTGTTATGTGCTTTTGCCATATTTATTTTATTATCTTTTTCTATTAGTTTTAATTTTTGTCACTTTAGTTCTTCAACTTCAGATTTTTCAGTTAGTTGCAGAGCACATTTTTTTTATTTCATATATATATATATATATATATATAACATTTTTTTTTACCAAAACATTTTAGTCAATGATACCAAACACTGAGAAGTATCAGCTGGTTATACTTTGATATATACCATGGTACAGTTTGGTTTAGCATGATATTTAAATGCTACCTAACTCACATATTAGTGCCCATAAGTGAGAATATATATTGTCCAGATTTCGTCCAGACAGCATGCTGTCCATCTGGACAGGAGTGTATATCTCTCATCAGGCATGAGACGTGATGTGTGTGTGCTCTTATCGAGGTCCACAGCTTGATCTCTGTGTTTCTAAAACCAAGCAGAAGGAGCCAATCAGAGCAGCCGCTGAGTGAGTGATTGATCAGCCAGCCAATCAATTAGTGCCACAGAGGTCAGGAGGGCAGCGATTAAATGAGCAGATGCTTCCGATGAGATGAAGGACAGCGACTTTAGTCATGACACACACAAGCATTTTCCTGTCAGTGGATATTACTGCAATCAGGATGAGTCAGTAACTTTTACTTAATCATGCAAATGTGCATCTAAGTGTGAATGTGTGAAGTCTGAAGAAGCAGTCGGACTAACATGTAACTACATTCACAACAGGCTGCAGAGACGAAGAAGTGAAATAAATAAATGAAGTGAGATTCATACTGAAAACAAACAAAAATATCTGCCAAGAGCAGTCAAAATGCATCTATTTTTCACATATATTCTCTGAAAACATCTTATTTGAACCAATTTTGGTTCCCTAGTCAATGCACTTAGTTCTAAACATATTTAGATTGTTTTTATTATAAAAGTCACAAATACTGATTAAGAAAATTATTTTGTGCAAAATAAAATGTTTTATACTGTTTTTGTTAAGGTTTTGTCTTGCTAATATGGGAATTATTCAAGTATAGACTGAGTTTCTAGAATCTCTTTCTAGCATCGTGTTCGTTTTCCTAATACCTTCTGGTTCACTGATGTCATATAAATCATGGTAATTTAATGGTATTTTGTCATTTTAAATACCAATTACATCTCAAATGTGCCTTTACAATCCAATCATTCATCTTCAAATGTTAGTCAATAGCTTTGACTTTAAGCTCATTCTGTTAAAATACACTGAAAAAAAAATTTGTTTGTTTGAACAGTTTTACTCACAAAT
This sequence comes from Carassius carassius, assembly GCF_963082965.1. Taxonomy (NCBI): domain Eukaryota; kingdom Metazoa; phylum Chordata; class Actinopteri; order Cypriniformes; family Cyprinidae; genus Carassius; species Carassius carassius. The sequence continues at coordinate 1,456,107 of NC_081764.1, forward strand.
TATTGCAAAAAATTAAAAGTAGCACTCATTTAAATGTGACATTTTGAAGTAGAAATGTGCTTTTAAAATGCACTCTGATATCTGCTTTATTTACAGCATTAAAAAAGATTTTTTAATTTCAGTTAAACCTATAAAAGCAGCAATAAATCCATTTCTGATGAATGGAGTTGAGAGAGTTGAATCAGCGGTCAGTGAAGCGGTCAGCTGATGATTTCACTGAAACCATGAGAGGACTGAACATGTGCATTCGCTCAGACGGCAGCGTGCATGAGGCTTGGACCTGTTGCTGAGTGTGTGTGTGTGTGTGTGTGGACTGATAGGCACCAGGTGCAGCTTTTGTTTTGCCTTCCTTTCTTTAACTCTCCCTCCCTCCCTCTCCTCTTGTCAAACCTCTATTCTCCTCTTTCCCTCCCAACAGGAACTTTGTATTGCTCTTTCAGAGCTCAGGAGACTCCATGGACTTATATCGGTTATGTTTCTTTAACTGGAATTCTCTAAATGAGACAATAGTTGGATTATAGAGCTATAAAATGAAAGCAGCTCATAAGAGCAGCTCAGATCAGTTTTGAGTTTTGAGTGCATGTATCTACGTCATTATTGAGATCTTTTTCTAAATGCATTTTGTTGTTTGCATTTAGTATTAATTATGCCATTCACGACCCATTAGAAAAGGTTACAGTGTACACTGTTTTTCTCACATTGCAAGTTCACAATTTTTTTTCTTACAAAATGGTGAGATTTAAACTCAAAATTTTAAGGATAAAAAAATCCAAATTGTGAGATATAAACATGCAATTGTGAGAAAAAAGTCAGAGTTGTGAGATATAAATTTGTAATTCTATGAAAATGTCCAAATTGTGCGATGGAAACTTGAAATTCTGAGAAAATGGGTCTCAATTGTGAGATATAAACTTACAAAAAATAAAAATTGTGATATAAACTCAGAATTTCGAAATTGTGGGCTATAAATTACAATTATGAGAAAAAAATGGCAGAATTGTGTGATTTAACCTTGGAATTTTGAGAAAAAAGTCAGAATTGTGAGATATAAATTTATAATTCTATGAAAAGGTCCAAATTTGTGAGATACAAACTTGCAATTTATATAAAAAAGTCCAAATTGTGGGCTATAAATTAAAATTTTAAGAAAAATCAAAACAAAAAGCTAGGAATTGTATGATTTAAAGTTGCAATTCAGAGAAAAAAGTCTAAATTGAGAGATATTAACTTATATTTCTATAAATAAAATATCATCAACAACAACAAAATAGAACTGAGAGATATAAACTCTTGCATTTGCTAGAAAAGAGTCTGAATTGTGAGATTCAAATTTGCAATCATCTAAGAAGCTTCCGTAGATTAGCAGGGTCTTCTTCCTGAGGAGCAGAAAGGCTCCATGCAAACATCTGAGAGAAAGCTTTGAGGAAGTCTGCGACGGATGGGATCTGGACACAGGTGACTGTTGGAGACTCCAGCTGTCCTTCACACCCCCAGCAGCTCCATATGGAGGAGGAACAGAAGGAGACGGAGGGGGAGGGAAGCAGAATCATCCGTCCCAGCTCTCTCTCTCTCACACACACACACACACACACACACATAAGAATGATCCGATAGCTTAACCCTTTTGTGTCCGTGGCTGGAAGCAGCTCTGTGTGGGTTTGTTTTGCTGATGTGTGGCTGGAGGCTTTTGTCCCGCACTCTTTAAATGATTTCTAAACACTCGCATTGAAGCGCTTTTAATGGAAATTCATAGATCATTTTAAACAAAGACAGGCAGGGCTTTTAAATCACCTCTTGTGCCTCAATGTTTTTAACGTTTTGGGGGAGTAAAGCTCCTTCAGATGGGTTTGGTTATATTCTCAGAGTCAGCACATGTATTCACAACCAAAGCAACACACTGTGTATGCTTTCAGATGCCTTAGGAGAAATCAGTGATATATGCATATGCATCGTCTTGTCAGAAAGAACCATTTGTTACTAAACGTTGCTTGATGTTTCATTATAGCTTCAGAAATGAACCTGTTTTGAGAAAAATAAGTGAGATATACAAACTTGCAATTCTGAGAATTTTTGTTTTTTTAATTTCAAATCATTTCCTGAATTTGAATTAAATTTGAATTGAAGTGGCAGACATCTCCATATACTAGTTATTCATTTCTCTGTGGTGAAGCCATGATTAAATATGTTATATAGCATGCAGTTTAAGGTTTCTGGACATCATGAGATGTGTCAGCTAATATTGTTTAATAATAGCAGTAATGAATTCTCGATATGTGACAGGTGGCAGTCAGAGGAAGCTGTGTGTTTGCTGTTAGCAGATCAATATTGATCTGCACAGATATCCTGGAGCTGTGCTAACAGACCTGTGTGCTCTCCCCGATCCACAGCTGTGTGTGTGTGTGTGTGTGTGTGTGTCTCAGGTGGAAGGCAAGGATGTTTCTGCCTCAGATCTCGAGCAGTTCAGTGACTGATAACCAAAGCCTCCACACCTGCCTTGTGTCCCTCAAACCACAAAAGAGGACAAGTTTAAGAGCTGGAAGTATCTGCAGTTTAAATACTCTTGATTTTTATAAGCCATCACTTCCTCTTTTCAATTGTGCATCAATAAAAAAAGCATAATATGCAGGGTTATTATCTAAAAAAATAAATAAATAAATGCAATTATTAAAAGTTTTGGTAACTGAAATAAAGCTGAAATAAAATAAAATATAACTATTAGATGAAAAACTACTTCTAAACAAATATTAGGACTGTTTCCTGGGCGCAAAAGTTAAAGCACAAAATAAATGAATACAAATTAAATTTAAAAATAAACTAAACGTAATATTTAAAACATAGTATTAATAAAAATTATAAAAGCACATAAAATAATTTTTTAACCAATGAAAATGTAAATATAATATTATATCAATAATTCAAAAATAACATTGGTGCATGAAAGCAGGACAGCCATTATAATGCCAGTTTACGCAATTAATAGTATTTAAATTCAATGCAATTTAATAATGTGCATGCACAATTTCTCAAGTGATATGAACGGTTATTTTTCACAACATTTACATATACACACACGAACAAAAAATCATTGAAAATTTTATTTGTTAATTATATAAACAAAATTGCTTGATTTAAAAACTTCTTACTTTATTCATGATCTAAAAATGATCCATCTAGCCGATATATTAATTTGTAACATTTTACAACAAACCTGATTCCAATCTGAGTCATAAACTTTTATAATTTTTTTAACCCATATTACCAAAACGTAGCTTGACTAGCAGAACTGTGTCCTGTGTGAAGTCGCTAGTGTTGTTTAAGCTGTAGATCTCCGCAGGTGTGATGCTAATCTCTGCTAACAGACGGTGGATACGGGAGGGTTTGTGTACATCCTATGGTGTGGCAAAAACCCAAATGGCTGGGCTTCCTGTTTCTCCCAGTCCTTCCCGCGTTCTACTTCCTGCCTCCTAGGAAGGAACCAGGTGTACATGGAGAAAAAAAAAAAAAAACTGGCATATGATTTTTCAGTCAGGCATTAAGAGGGGCAGCCTGAAGGACCCGGAGCGGGGCTCAGGTGCGCTCGCAAACCACAAGATCTGTGTCTACGTGTGTGCAAAAGTGTGTCGCACCTGTGACTGCGCCGCATTCGATTAGATGCAGTCTCACGATTAAAGCACATGAGAACGAGATTTCTAGAAATACATGAAACCATGAAATATATTGATCCTTCAGCATTTGATTTGCCCCTCAAACAATGATTTGAAATATATGGAGGACCAAACTCGCAGAAATATGTAATAAATAAATAAATAAATAAATGTAATAATAGGAAAATAAATATGTTCCTATTTGTTTGTTTCTATACATTATATATCAAATGTATCGGTTTTAAATATTTGATATATTACACTACATGTTTTGTCCTCCATAGAAACACGATTTTTCTTATTTATTATATGTTTTGTGATTTATTTTATTTAATTCAGTGCACTGCTGTGTCATTTTAGTATCATTGATATACTATCGTAATTTTTGTAAAATATTTTTTTTTTTTAGATGTTTTCACTTTCATTTTTGGTTAAAGTTTTTGTCATTTTGTTTTGTGTTTTTATTATATATATATATATTTGTCTATAGTTTTTTATTATTTTTGGTTTATTTATTTTTAGTACTTCAAGTTAAATCATAAAATACGTTTAATTTTTTTGGGAAAAAAAGTATTTTTTTTTTGGAGTTTCAGTTATAGTTAATAATAACAACCCTTGCGCACAACTAAAAACATAAACAAATAGAGACACAATCAAATTTTATAAACAAAGAAATAGTAGCATATTAACTATAACTTGCAAAATCTCATATATCAGTTCACTCAGGTTTGACGAACTCCTCTGTTTATCTCGACTGGAATGATACGTAGAAATGAAGCGCTATAACAATCCCATTAAAAGCTGCTTTACTCTTCATTGTTAAGTGGAGAGGCCCGTTTTAAAACTATACAGCGAGAAACGCATTCATTGCATTAGTTTCCCATGAATAAACATTACACAAAACACGCTTTTAATCCGGAGAAGCGCTGTCCGTCTGTGAAGAGTCGTCTGCTGAGAAGCGTTTCATGACCTTTGACAACTCGATCTGTGTGGGTCTATTAGCTGTCTTTGTAAAAGCATTTCCAGCGGTCTGATAGACTCCAAATGAGGCCGATGGCTTCTCTCACGGCTCTTGTAGAACAATAGCGCCTCTGATCTACGACTTTTGGGCCTGGTGGTCTTTTCAAAGACAGAAAGTATGCGTTTTGCCCTTAGCGAGCGTGAAATGCCCGATTCTTCTTTCTTAAGCGAGCTCAATGATCACCCTTTCTTTCTGCCGAGTACAAAACCTGGTTCATTTGCACTTCAGCCGTCGGGACGCCACGGTTATTAAACAGGGGCAGAAACATCTGGTGTGCAGCAGAAAGGATGATGGGTTTAGTTAGGATGCAAGGGCTTGGAAATGCATGCTGCTTTAAGAGGTTTGGGCTCTGGAATTGGATGAAACATGAAGTGCATATCAATTGCATATCAATGCATGAGACACAATTACGACATTTGTGTTTGCATCGTTTGCACTGGTGCTTCTGGGAATGTTTTGGATGCAGATGCAAGATGAATGCGGTTAAAGAAATGATTGCATGGTGCAATCATGAGATGTTCTGCTGCCACTAATCTGCAGCTCTTTATTGGGTTTTAATGGAAATCTCTACATGAACAAACAGAAACGTTCATGATTAGGATCGCTGTCAATCTCAAGCTCAATCTGTCTGGTTTTCAGACAGTGCAGAGAAGAACGTTCCTGCCATGCCCGGTTCCCCAGTGGATGGAAAGACTCATTCCAGACCAACCGTCTCCATCATGCCTCCTTTACCTTCCATCAACCCCAGCGGACCTCGACCAGCAACCTTCTCCACCACAGCATGTGAGACCCGCACACAACATTGCACTGCATTGTGTCCCCTAGGATGACATACTACCGTTTCTGCTGTATGCATACTATGCACAAGATTGGAACTTTTTGTATGCATGGAATACCTGAGTTAGCCATTGCATTTGTCATTATTTGCAGTATGCAGTGTACTTGAATTGACCTTCCATCTCCAGTGTGACTGATAAATCAAAAGTGATTACAGATGGATTTAATGCAATCATGTGACAACATTGTAGCACTAGTTGTTTATACTGAAAAGTAATCAGTTGTTTAAACTCCTAATGGTGAGTTTTGGATCATTTGACTTTTTTTTTACTGAAAAAAAAAATGTATTCTCTGTGCACTGACCACCAAAATTATCTATTTGTCAAAAATGCAATTGAACACAAACACAGACGTCTTAATAACGGCAAAGACTCTTTCACCAGCAAAGTACATACAGTGCTTTAAATGCATAGTAGCCTAGTGCATTTACATTTCATTATTAAGCATGCATTTGTATGCAAAACAACTTACTTTGAAGAAAAAAAGGCATTTACACTTCAGGAGCAATGAACCTCAGCGCCAAAGTATAGGAAAACCAGTGCAAAAGTTTAAAGTGAAAAGAGTGTTTTTGCTGAAACAGAGAGTGGTTATTTAGTCTTCATATATTATATATAGCCATAAACGCAACACTTCAGGACACTGTATGTGGTTGAAAACAGGGGTATTAACATAAACTATTGAAACATATTTTTAAAACTGAAATAAAGCTGAAATAAAATAAAATATGAGATGGAAAAACTAAACATTATATATAAACTAAAAAATGAATTGAAGTACTGGAAAGAAATAAAAAACTAAAATAAAACTGAAATTGAACATAAATAGTAATATTAAAAAAAAGACTAAAGCACATACAAATAAAATGTAAAATATAAATAATGCTAATTATGTGTTTGCAGATCATTGCTTACCACATTCTCTGTTTCTGCAGTGACTAATGGGATCAATCATTCTCCGCCGATGCTCAACGCCATTCCCTCACCGCCTCAGCGCTACAGCAACGGCCCTTCATCATCATCTTCCTCTTCTCTGGCCAATCAGCAGCTTCCAGCCACCTGCGGCGCTCGACAGCTGAGCAAACTCAAGCGCTTCCTCACAACCCTGCAGCAGTTCGGCAACGACATCTCGCCCGAGATCGGAGAGAGCGTCCGAAACCTGGTGCTGGCGCTGGTGGTGCGTCTCTCTCACACACTGGCCTTCCACGAGCACCGATCGCTCAAATGTGAAGCAGAGTTAACTAGCCATGTGTTTCTCCTACAGAACTCCACCGTCACCATCGAAGAGTTTCACTCCAGACTGCAAGAAGCTACAAACTTCCCCTTGAGGCCCTTCGTCATTCCCTTCCTGAAGGTAAATGGCCAAAATTGAGCTAAAAAAGGACAATTCACCCCTGTTACTACCAGGGTTATTATGGTTAATAAAAACGAAAACTATTAAAACAGTATTGAAACAAACTAAAATAAAATGCGAATTAAAAAAATTATAGAAAATTGGGTTAAAATAGTAAATTGGGGAAAAAAGGGAAATATTCAAAATTAAAATATATAAAAAAATAAAAAAAAAAGCTAGAACTGAACTTAATATGAATTGAACATAAAAAGAAAAAAATATTGTAAATATATAAATGAATAAACAAATATAATTATTGAAAATATTTATAAAAATTAAAAGAAAATGTTGATTTGGGGATTTTAGTGAATACCTGAAAATATATTTAGGATGAAACTGATGTAAATCTGCTTGAATTAGATGATTTTAACTTAAAATATTAACACATTTTTGTTGAATCGAAACAAACGAAATAAAATGCAAATTAAAAAAAAAATAATAATAGAAAATTTGCATAAAATAGTAAAGAGTGGAAAAAAGGGAAATATTCGAAATTAAAATATATAAAAAAAACATTCAAATCAAAAAAGGTAGAACTGAACTTAACATGAATTTAACATAAAAAAAAAATATTAAAATATTTTTACGATTTTTTTTTTTAATTTTAAAAAAATAATAATTGTATAACTATTGAAAATATTTTTAAAAATGAAAAACAAAAATGTTGATTTAGGATGAAACTGATGTAAAGCTGCTTGAATTAGATGATTTTAACTTAAACTATTAACACATTTTCGTTGAATTGAAATAAAGCTGAACTGAAATTAATTATTGAAAAACGACTAGTTGCATTAAATTACTAACTTGGAAATGAATAAAAGCTAGAACTGAAGCTAAAAAGAAATGGAGCCTAAATAGTAATATTTAAATCTTAAAATATATACTGACAATATGTTGATTTGGTGATATTAGTGTATCCCTGAAACGGAGGCGAAGCTGATTAAACTATGACAGGGATGCTGAACAGAGGAAGTGGAGCTGTCTTGTGTTTTCTTTGGTGATTTATAGAGCAGACGGAGACTTCCGAGAAGTGTGAAACACGACTATAAACCGTTGCAGGTTTTTACGAGGCAGCGGTTAACACAGTCGAGACGAAAAACTGCCTGCACAAAATATGAGATTGTGAATGACAGACGGCATATGTGAGAGGAGGACTGAGTTAATCATGCACAGAAGTGTTTGTCATACTGGTAATAAAAGCTAACGAGATTCTTCTCCTGGTTTAGATGTGTTTGGAAAATGTCTTCCAGGCCACTTTCTTCGGGTGTCGTGTTTAATATATTCTGTGAAAACTGAATTGTTTTGATTATCACCAGTAATGAATTGTTCAGTGATGAAGCCTGATTCACAAACGAATCATTCTTTTGATGTGGTTCTTTTCAAAGATTCAGTCAAACCAATTTATGAATCACTTAACTTTAAAAAAACTGTGGATTGATATATTCAAAGCATAAACGCAACACAGTTTTTTGGAGTTATTGCTAAATTTATGTGGAGAAAAATTGGGTTATTAGTGTTAACTGCAACTAAAACTGATTTTAAAACTAAAATAAAAACTATAATTATAAGATTGAAAACTTAAATTTAAAAAAATATATCACAATCAGAAATTGATTTGAAAATTAACTGAAATAAATTTAAGATGAAGTGCTAAAATAACTTGAAATAAATATTAAAACCTAAATAGTAATATTAAATTATAATAATAAACAAAAAAACACAAACTAAGATTTAAATGAAAACTGAAAATACAAAACAAATGCATTAAAGCACCTTGATATAAATACAATTAAAACTTTGAATGAAACTAAAACTTTCATAAAAAATAAAAATAAACCTAAAAAGCCATAATTAAAAATAATAATAATAATAATAAAGAAGAAAAAAATGCACATATCAAAATTACTAAACTTTAAAATAAAATTAAAATGAAAAGTGAAAATACAAAACAAGCTAATTTTAAATATAGGCAAATAAATTATATAAATAATACTAAAATAACACGTAAAGAGGCTCATTTACAATGAAAACATCATAATCAGTCAAATAAAACCCATTTGTTATATATGATATGATTTAATTCAGAGCGCAGTGATATGAGATATTTTTATTGAACGGAAATGCATAAAATTCTGCATGTTTATTCATTTTTGAGTGACATCTTCAACAAATCTCTAAATCATAATTTTAGAGAACTGATTCAAATGAGCAAAAATAAGATGAGCATGTTTTACTGAGCGAGTATTTTGTCCTTGTGTCTGATATTCTTCACATTAGGAGTCAGACTAACATGCTCATCTGGTTTGTTTCATCTTGCCGATTGTTTCCATCCTCCCGAGGCTGAAGTTTTTTCATATGAGAGGTTTAGATGTCGGTGTAAACCGCTGTAAAGGCGAGCAGAACGTGCAGTGATGCTGAACAGACGCCTCGGGCGAGATCTGCTTTGAGTTTGCACGTGCGCCACGGCTCCTCCGAGTCTGTCCGGGAATGACTTTTATCTCATCTCTCATCAGGAAAAATGACAAAAATGTGCTGGACAGACTTTAAGAAAACCCCTGCAAAGTGTGTGTGATTGCTCACAGTGTGGCGTTCAGCTGATGTTTGTTGTGCGGTGAGATGAACGCAGTGTTTCTTCTTCAGGCGAACCTGCCTTTGCTGCAGAGGGAGCTTTTGCACTGCGCTCGAGCCGCCAAACAGACTCCAGCGCAGTATCTGTCCCAACACGAACACCTCCTGCTCAGCACCAGCGTCCCGTCGCCAGCAGACTCCACCGAACTCCTGCTGGAGCCCAGCGAGAGCAGCAAACACCACAGTCCTAACAGGTACGAGCACGCCAGATGTGACCCTGGAGCACAAAAACAGTCACAAGGATCCGTTTTTGGAAATTGAGATTTATGCATCATGTCAACGCTGAATGAATTGCTTTCTATTGATGCATGGTTTGTTAGGATCGGACAATATTTGGCTGAGATACAACAAATCTGGAATCTGAGGGAGCAAAAAATCTAAATATTGAGAAAATCACCTTTAAAGTTGTACTTAGCCATGCATATTACTAATCAAAAATTACATTTTGATATATTTACAGTAGGAAATGTACAAAATATCTTCATGGAACATGATCTTTCCTTAATATCCTAATGATTATTGGCATAAAGGAAAAAGCTATAATTTTGACCCTTACTATGTATTTTTGGCTATTGCTACAAATATACCCCAGCGACTCAAGACTGCTTTTGTGATGCAGGGTCACATATAAAGATGCCTGAGAAATAAACCTGAGCTTTCCTTTAAAATAAATACCATGGAAGTACTATAGTAAACTAATGCTTACATATACCATGATTTCAGCATAGTTTTGCAAGGTATTTAAGAGAGTACCTTGATATTACTGTGGCAACATTTTTTGACTAATTGTAAAAAATGAAGACAGAAATACAATACAGTTGTAAATAACAGTAAACATTATTGTTAAAACGATTACAAATTTGGTTAATTTAAGCTGTAATAAAATAAAATATACATATTAGATGGAATACTTAAACTAGATGAAAAGTAAAAAAGTTTTTTGCAACTAGCTGAACTAAAATTAATAACTGGAAATTAATAAAATATGAACTAAAACTGAAATAAAAAATAAATTAAAATGGATAATAGTAATATTTAAATAATAATATTAAATTTTTTTTTTAAATAAATAATAAAAATGACAAATTACAAAATTAAACTACAATTAAACTAAAAGCTTCAATTAAAAGCTCATTTAAAATAGTAATAAAATCTATCATTGTATATAAATACTAAACTGACAATACTGTAAAATAAAAATAATGTGATATTTTAATAAAGTTGATTTTACACTTTTATTTTTGTCTTATATAATTGATTTCCAAATGTTCAAAATCTCATGCTTTTGGTCCAAAAACATGGCATTTCCATGATACCACGACCAAAATAAAATTGTATGCCATTGTACATATCTAGGAAAGCATGGAATTACCACAGTATTAAAATAAATAAATAAATAAACAAACAAACAAACATGGTATTATTCATGGTAAAAGTCCAAAAAGCATGGTATGGCCATGGTACTTTGCACTTTGATATATATATATATAACATGGCACTAAATGGTAACCATTTTTATATACCATTGTATTTATTGTAAGATGTTTCAAATAAACCCTGTTATTGTCATTGTACGTACATTTCCAAAAGTGTTATTAGGAATTGTTACTTATTTATTTTTTATGATTTACTCCAGAAGTAAAGAGAATGGTTTCCACGAGCGTCCTCCCGCATCCCTGGAGCCTCCTGCCAAGAGGATCTGCACCATTAGCCCCGCCCCCCGACACAGCCCCGCCCACCCGCTGCAGCTCCCCGCCCACATCCACCCGACTCCGCCCCCTCTGCAGCACTATGCGCTGGATGACATCAGCACACCTCACCTGTACAGAGAGCCGCAGCGGATCCTGGAGCTGAAGGAGCGGCCGCGGCTGACAGGTAACACATACAATATGAGCAGAAAGACTCAACTGTTTCTGAAGTTCGGAAGATCTGACGTGTTTCGTGGATGTTTTTAGGCAGTAACGGAGGCTACCGTGAGGAACCTGTAGACCACAGACTGACAGACAGAGAGTGGGCTGAAGAATGGAGGCATCTGGATCATGTAAGACTGCAAAACCTGGCTTGTATATCACCCGAAAATCATGAATAATAATAAAAATGTACTATTATGTTTCGTTTTATGTTATTATTTTTAGGTTTTGTTTTTATATTTTCAGTTTTCATTTTAAATTTAGTAATTTTGTCATGTGTATTTGTCACATAGGATTTTATTTCCATATTTCTATTTACCTTTAATTTATTTGTATTTCGGTTTTAGTAATCAAGGTAACGTTGTTTGTTTTTCCATCTAATATTAGTATGAAAATGATTTTCAAATAATTTCAGTTCAAAGTAAGCACATTCTCAAATGAAACACTAATTTCTGTAATGAAAAAAAAACCCTCATTCTCATTACATTAATACAAAATGTATCATGATAGAAATTGTTAGAATGGCTTTAGGCAAGGCAAGGCAAGACAAGTTTATTTATACAGCACATTTCGTACACAATGGTAATTCAAAGTGCTTTACATAAAATTAAAATAATAATGAAGAAAAATAATAACAAGAATCAAAAAAAGCAATTTTAAAACTTTTGTAATTATTAAAAAAATTACTTATTTAAAATGAATTTAAAACACTTAGAGAATGATTTTACACACATATATATATATATATATATATATATATATATATATATATATATATATATATATATATATATATATATATATATATATAAAACAGTGAAATTATAGTGCAATCAGTTCGGACATTGCACAGTGCTCATTCAATAAATGCACAGCTAAACAGATGAGATTAAGTCTAGATTTAAATGTGACTAGTGTTTTAGCACATCTGATTTATCTTTAAATTTATGCTGATTTAAATCATTCTATTTCAGTTCTGATAATTTAATTAGATGATGAGAATCAGAAACAATCTCAAAAGCAAAAAATATACTGAGAGTTTGGGAGGAAAAATTTGTTTATTTTTCCTGAAAATAATGCGGAAAAAAATGCATAGTCATAAAATAGGGCTTCAGTTCTGAGATTCATTTGGTAATGCCATGGTAAATTAATATAGTAATCATTCAGGGCCATGGTTTATGAAAAAAAAAAAAAAAAAAAAAAAAAAAAAAATATATATATATATATATATATATATAAATCAACAACAACAAAAAATACATGACTTTTTAGTCAAATCTGCTTAACTTAATTTAAATTTTTCAGATGAAAGATCTAATATTTTTTAATTCACACATAACATTATATTAAATATTATAGTAACTAAATTAAAGCAATAAGCCCAAAGAAGCTGTGGTTTACAGTGAATTTATAACAGTTAAGGGTCATTGTTTAAATAAAACCCTTAGCTGTTTCAAAGTCACTGTAAACCACGGCTTCAACGGTTATTCCATATTCGTGCTAATGTTTCACAAAATAAAACAGAGCAAATAAAGTGTAATGATAACTAGATAAAAAAGTTTGTCAAGACAAACTTTAAACGCACAGTATGGAATTTTTGGCCACCAGGGGTCATCAATCAAAATAATAACATAAGACGTACTTTGATGACGTCGGGAAAGAGCGTAGGCTCATGGGAGTTGTTGTTCATTGGAACACGCGCTCTGTCGCTCCCCACATTCCTCACTCATTTTAACTGAGGCCGGCGACACACTGGATGCGTGGCGCAAGCGTCTCAGCTGCGTGGCGTGTCAGTTTTTAATTCGGCTCCCATGTTAATAGGTTAGAGCTTGCAGACTGCCTGTGTGAGACGCGTGTCTCAGGCCCAGCTCGAGCCGCACGGAAAACGCGTGCTTGCTAGAAATAGAACCGACGCCTATTTTTCACGCGACACGCACGCGTGTTGGAACCGTTTCCAGGCAAAATATAATAGGAAAATATGTTTATATGTAATTTTGTACACAAATACATATTAATTCATGACATTTTGATGTTTGAAGTCTATAGGTTGACATAAATTCAGATATAAATGTAATTTAAAAAATAAATAAATAATTATCGATTTTCAAATATTGCACCTGTCAAACATCGTCTATTTTGCCGTCAATACTGTTGACGGTGTCCTTTATCAGTAGGCTTTATATTTATGTTCAACATGAAGTATAGATATTGTTGCCATGAAGACAAGAGCCTGGTCTGTCAGCGGTCTCCCTTCACCTACAGCAGCAGCAGCCTAGTATTTTGACAATCACCTCTTTTCGAACGGAGAGATATATGAATTATCAGACCCCTATCAAATCAATATTCCATCTAGCTAGTAGTAATATATGTATAAAACATATGTTAAAAAAAGCTACTTTATCCAGCTAGATATAGAACACATGTAGATTTACATTATACTCTACATGAGAGCTAGTCCGTTTGCGTTTTACACAAGACATCATCGTTTCACAAAATATACGGATAGATATAGTTAGCTGAATGGATGCATACCTGTTTATCAGAATGCAAACATCTCTCTGTAGTTTCAGCTTGTCACGAAGCTCTCTCTATCTTGGAAATGCAACTCCAATATTTACCCGTGTCTCGTTTCTTCTTCGTCCCAAAACCTTCTCAGGTCATTTATTTCACCCGTACGTTTGCGCTTCACAGAACGTGCAGGCAAAGCATAATCATGATCCATAACTAAGTTATTGATTGAGGTATAAATACGAATATAAACAATATAAATATAAAATATAATAGTCTCGATCAAGGCTAGCTACTACTTTTTCTTCTTCGTCTCGTCTTTGCTTCTGTCCACCTTTGTATTTGGCGGTTCCGCAGGAAGTTAGATAAACTAGAGGGGTCAAAGTTTATATGACGCCATAGACGGGCGACAAAACGGAAATAAAGAAACGTGCCGTGTCTTCTAATTAAACTATAATTTTCTCCGGATTTTAAAGTTCGTGGAAACTGTCGGGATAATGTAAGTACACAACAAAAAAAATATATAACATAGATATAGTGATATCTGCTATTTTTAAAGCAGAAATATTACATATTGTGCCTTTAAGTTGGCTCGAGAAAGCCGGACCAGAAAGTTTGAAAAAGTTTGAAAAGTTTAAAAAGTTTTAAATTTGACGGTTTTCAGTCTGAGATAGATAGATAGATAGATAGATAGATAGAAAGATAGATGATAAAGTTTGAATAGCAAGTTACTAGCATGTTGTTAGCATGATTAGCATGTTTCTAGCATGACTAGCATGCGACTAGCATGTTGCTAGCATGTTTCTAGCATGATTAGCATGTTGCTAGCATGTTTCTAGCATGATTAGCATGTTGCTAGCATGTTTCTAGCATGATTAGCATGCGACTAGCATGTTTCTAGCATGATTTTAACATGATTAGCATGTTGCTAACATGTTTCTTGAATGATTATCATGTTGCTAGCAAGTCGCTAGCATGTCTCTAGCATTATTAGCATGTTGCTAGCATGTCGCTAGCATGTTTCTAGCATGATTAGCATGCGACTAGCATGTTGCTAGCATGATTTTAGCATTATTAGCATGTTGCTAGCATGACTAGCATGCGACTAACATGTTGCTAGCATGTTTCTAGCATGATTAGCATGTTGCTAGCATTTTGTTATCATGTTTCTAGCATGACTAGCATGCGACTACCATGTTGCTAGCATGATTAGCATGTTGTTAGCATGATTTAAGCATGATTAACATGTTAACATGTTTCTAGCATGACTAGCATGCAAATAGCATGTTGCTAGCATGATTTTAGCATGATTAGCATGTTGCTAGCATGTTGCTAGCTTGTTTCTAGCATGACTAGCATGCGACTAGCAAGTTGCTAGCATGATTAGCATGTTGCTAGCATGATTTTAGCATGATTAGCATGTTGCTAGCATGTTTCTAGCATGACTAGCATGCGACTAGCATATAGCTAGCATGATTTTAGAATGATTAGCATGTTGCTAGCATATTTCTAGCATGACTAGCATGCGACTAGCATGTTGCTAGCATGATTTTAGCATGATTAGCATGTTATTAGGATAGATAGATAGATAGATAGATAGATAGAAACAGATAGAAACAGTTAGAAGATAGATAGATAAATAGATAGATAGATAGATAGATAGATAGATAGATAGAGTTTGAATGAGATTGAATGGGTTAGTACTAGTACATAGGAAGTCTGATTGAGTCTAATGGGCTTCAGTGTGTTTAGATTTGAATTTTTGACAGTTGGAGTTTACGGAATGTTCAGATGAGCAGAGGCTTTTCAATGCAAGTCTAACGGATTTTTATGATTTTTAATCTTCATTTTTATGAAAACCTTAAGTTCGATCAGTTAGAAAAGATATAGCACACCCGGCGAGATCAGTCTGAAGAGCTGGGCTGAGTTTGGAGTCTGTAGAGTTAGGGTGTACTCACACTAGCCAGTTTGAACCGTGCCCGAGTGCGTTTGACCACCAAAGCGCGGTTCGTTTGACTAGTGTGAGTGCTCTGTACCGTGCCCGGGCGCGGCTCGATTGGCCGGCCCTGGCCCGCTTGGAAGAGGTGGGCCAGAGCACGGTTCAGTTGGACTCGGGCGCGGTTCGCATGCAGTGTGAGCGCTAACCGTGCTGGAGCACGGAACAGGACGCGTGGCGTCGCGGTTTTGCGACGCTCCAAAAGCTCAGCTGGTACCTTGCAAACCTCCTCATACGAGCAGCACGATTACGTGGAAATTTTCACGCCACTAAGGCGACACACCTGTTTAACAACAGGCTGTGAGAGGGCTGTGGACCACCGTGGACCAAACGACACAAAATTATCCACAAAGAAAACAGAGCGATGGACTCCATTGTGTTCAGAGAGCGCCGCTCTTCCTGTTGATCCCGAAACCGTCGCGCACCATAATGACGTAAGCGTGCTCCGGCACGAATGCTGAAACCCTCCTATGTGAGTGCAGGCCAGAGGGGGAGTGGGGAGGGGGGACAATCGTACTCGGGCCCGGTTCATGGCAACCGTGCCTAGTGTGAGTACACCCTTAAAGCTCTAGGAGGAGTTAGAGTTGATAATTTAGTCTCAGAAGAACAATAATAAGTTTAAATAGAATATCATTAAGTTGGCTTTCTCAAGCCAACTTAAAAATAAAAACATTCCGTCAGACGTAACAATGTAGCTCCTCAGAAACAGTTGTGGTTGTAACAAAGTGGTTGCCAAGCAACAGCAGACGTAAACAAAGGTGTATGTTTATAGAGTGATTTAGAACAGCTTCGAACGTGGCTCAGCCAATCAGAATCAAGGACCGGAAATATCTGTTTTATAAAAGGATGTAATGTGTGTATATGTAAGTTATTATTATTTTTTGTCTGTTGTGAATTTGTGCTCTGAGTGTTTCTATGGTGTCTCTGGTTGTAGGTGCTGAACTGTATTGTGGACATGGTGGAGAAGACGCGGCGTTCGGTGAGCGTTCTGCGGCGCTGTCAGGAGTCCGACCGCGAGGAGCTCAATTACTGGAGACGACGCTCCAACTCACACGACGAGGGACGTAAGAAGGGATCGGCCGCAGGGAACATCCCGTTCAGCAAGACACACAGCCCTCTGTCAGCCGAGGGAGTCACCACAGGTCAGGAGCTCAGAATCATGATCCAACTTTGACCTTTCATGCTGCAGACATTTATATTTTTGTAAACTTTGAGTTTTTTCAGCGTGTAAACAAGTTCCCTCTAGTGGTGGTGATTGTCAACTGATTCGCTCCCAGGTCGATGCACCTTGATTTCTATAGTGCTATACCTCTATAGAGCTCTAAAAAGACAATCTTATCATTATTCATTTCAGTGTTGATTCCGTTCAGTTCAATTCAGTGATAATTAACCCTCTGGTGTTATTCGGTCATTTTAGACCGGGAAAAAAAGTTTAGAAATTAAAAAAATCGCTACTTAATCAAATTCTGACTTTTATTTCAGTCACTATATGACCACAAAAGAAAAAGAAAATTTGGACTTGATTTGTAAAAGCTCAATTGTCGTAAATAAAAATAGTCACACTTGTGTTGTTCGCGGTTATTAAATGAATGGGAAATGCGTAAAAATATGAAAATACTAAAAAAAAAAATTGCGCATGCAATATACAAATCATTCTCAATGTAGGAAAAAAAGTGCACAGCAATAAAGGGGTGACGCTAAAATTTTAAGAGTGCAAAACAGACCAACTAAACCGTTACAAAAACTTGTCTTTGAGAATGTCTTTTTAAAAAGTATTTGTGTCTAAAAACAGCTGGTCTTGTATATAGAGCTCTATAGGAATCTACATTCAGATGTTTTTATATAGATGTTTTATTCAGATGTTCTAATCTGCCTTTAAAAATTAGATTTTAAAGGCATTGACTCAGAAAATATAACAGAAAAATATTAGAATTAATTTTTCTGTATTATTTTCAATGGGAAAAATTGATCATAATCATTGCATAAATATTAAATAGTACCATGAAATCTCTCAAAATACAAAAGCAAAAATATTATCGAACAAAAAATAAATTACATTAAATCTATGGCCACCAGCGTTCTTTGAAAAGAAACTCGTACAGGTTTAGAACAGTATGAGAGTAATTAATGACAGAATTTACATTTTTGTGTGTACCGTCCCTTTAAGTGTCTTTCAGAACACAACTAACAGACGAAGTCGTTTGTGTGTGTGTGTGTGTGTGTGTGTGAGAGAGAGAGAGAGCCTGCTGATGGAGCAGGTGTTGTGTATTTGTGTCCAGGCTGAGAGAATATCGTCTCAAGCGCCGAGGTCTGGCCGTGTTCCTCACAACCATCTGTGACCAAACGCTGCCCAAAACTCTCACAGCAGCTCGCGTGCCTCTTTATCCGTCCCTTCTGCAAAGTGTTTCACTGCTTATTCACTCCTAATATATTTGTTTTTGTGTCCCGCAGACTCTCAGAGGGATCTTCCCCTGCGCTCCGGCTCTGGATATGTGCCTGATGAGATATGGAGGAAAGCCGGTAAGTGCAGCGACCCAGATGCACTCTGGGAAACCTGTTTTCTCCTCTACCACCTGTTTATCAGTCTAGTTTCTCATTAATCACACTTTCAGACTCAAAGCTCTTTGCTGGATGTTGATTCTTGTTTTATCGCAAGGAAATAGCGTGCACGAAACAGAATGTTGATGCATGTGTGGTTTGATTGTGCAGAGGAAGCGGTGAACGAGGTGAAGCGTCAGGCGATGGACGAGGTGCAGAAGGCCGTCGCCGAGGCCGAGCAGAAAGCCTTCGAGATGATCACCACCGAGAGAGCCAAGATGGAGAAAACCCTCGCCGAGGCCAAGAGGAAGGCCACCGAAGATGCCATACAGGTCATCAACGAACAGGAAGACTCCAGCGAGGTGAACGTCACGCTGAACACACATTCATTCAGTCACCAACCACAGATGCTGCATGCACTGATATACCAATGCATCATGAATATTTAAATCAGGTCATCTTTTCTGCCTTCGTTTTTATGCAAATGAGGCTCATTATAATGCAAACATTCGCCTGACTGAATCAACATTCGGTTCTTTTTAAATCTAAACTGGGTGCTTGAACATCACAGAAAGTGTATGCAAATAACAAATAGCACTATTAGAAGACACAATAAAAAATGTATATACAAACAATAAAATATAACACACTAACCAAATTTTGGGTTTTTATGTTAAGACTTTTTTGTTCACCAAGGCTCCAATTATTTGATCAAAGTTACAATAATAACATTCAAAAAAAGAAATATTATTATAATTTCAAACAGCTGTTTTCTATGTGAATATCTGTTAAAGTGTAATTTATTTCTGTGATGTACAGCTGTATTTTCAAGTTGAAAAGAACAGCATTCATTTTGAGATTTGAGAATTAATTTGAGAATTCGTTCTCATCTCTGTATGGTTTATGCATGACCTGTGAGTTTGTTTATTAAAAGTGACCATTCATATTCTTCGTCTTCGTGAGTGTTATGCGACAGCTCTCACTTTTGATCAATTTAGTGCATCTAAAAGTATTAATTTCTTTAAAAAATACTTTTCAACAGTAGCATGTATACCATGGTATTAAATTATTTACCATGGTACTACTAAACATATGTATGTAATTTTTACTTTTAAGGTCTGTCACATTAAACATGACCCTGGAGCACAAAGCCAGTCTTGAGTCTCTGGGGTAAATTTGTAGCAATAGCCAAAAATACTTTATAAGTGTCAAAATTACTGATTTTTATTTTATGCCAAAAATCATTAGGATATTAAGTAAAGATCATGTTCCTTGAAGATATTTTGTAAATTTCCTTCTGTAAATATATCAAAACTTAGTAATATGCATTGCTAAGAACTTCATTTGAGCAACATTAAACATGATTTTCTCAATATTTCGATTTTTTCGCACCCTCAGATTCCAGATTTCCAAATAGTTGTATCTCAGACAAATATTGTCCGATCCTAACAAAGCATACATCAATTGAAATCTTATTTATTCAGCTTGCATATGATGCCAAAATTGACCCTTATGACTGGTTTAGTGCTCCTGGGTCACAAAACAGTTTAATGCATGCTTGCTTTAATGCATCCTTGGCTGATTAAACATACTTCTGGAAGTTTCAGTGTAATGTTTATATGTGTCTAAAGCTGTGATTGGCTCACAGTCTCTCTCTGGTCCTCAGTGCTGCTGGAACTGCGGTCGCAAGGCGAGCGAGACGTGCAGCGGCTGTAATGCGGCGCGATACTGCGGCTCCTTCTGTCAGCACAAGGACTGGGAGCGACACCATCTCATCTGCAGCCCGGGGCTCCAGGCGCAGCCCAAAACCATGTCACGCATCCTTGCCAAAGCCATCCCGAGTCCCAGTCTGGAGAAAACCTCCAGAGCGTCCACCCCAGCCACCCCAGTGTCCTCCTCCACACCGGACGCCGGCGGACACTGAGAAGGTTAACCGCCGGATGTGACAGAAGCAGGACGTTCAGAAACACTTATGGACAGAGGGATGTGTTTTTAGCACTGCTCTGCGTGACTCAGCTTGCTTATTTGGTGCAAACGTGATCTGTTTTACCCGCACAAACTGTTGTCAGTGATTCGTGAGCATGTGTGAGTGTGTGATCGTGTCTGTAAATACAATATCAGAGCAATATAAACGTGATGGATTCACCAATGCTGTGACCTGTTGATGTCTATCATTATTATCTGACAGTGTTCTCAGAGTTACCACAGAGAATGAGTGTGTGTTAAACGTGGCAAACAAATCCTGATCACATACAATCAACAGATGAATGCACCAAACTTGGTCTGTTTGTATCCACATGCAAAGCTCTGCGATCTCAGGAGGATGTTCTATGTAAAGAATTTTATTTTGTCAAGTCGAGGTGTTTCTTTTCTTTGATTTCCACGTTGGCGTCTTCAGCTGCCTTCGTTTCGTACGGTACACCACATGTTGATTTTTTTTTATTTTATAAGAATGTGTTAAATATAACGGTCAAGAGAATGTTTATTTTGTGAGCTATTCATTTCTTTTCTTCAAGAATTCTTAAATGTTGTTATGAAGTAGATATTAAAAAATAAAGACATTAACGTGAGCTCAGGCTTCGACGATCGTTGTGTTTGTTTTGCCAGTGGATTCGATCAAGTCATGGAGGTTTTACTCTTATTTTGTAGAATAATAACATTTAAAAAAGTTGGGAAAAAAAGAAACGCATTATAACAAGTTTACTTTATGGTTAATTTGATAATCCATCTTTTAATTATAATTATAAGGTGTATAGTTATTGCACTGACTGTATGTATATTAATATAGATTAAAAAGGTTTGAGAACATTTAAAAAAACATTTTTAATTTTTTATTTAATTGTTAAAAATATTTTTACAAATTATATATAATATATAAATTATACACATGTATTATTATCATTATTTAAATAATTTATTACTACATAAATTAATCACTGTGTCCACAAATCCTACATTAACAAATATACAGTGTGACATCCAGCATAAAACACATTTTCAGCATTAAACATCAAAACTGAGGGGAATAAATTACAAATTTTAATTTTCAGATGAGAATACTATTATTAAGAGCAATCCAAGTGTTGACCTCTGTGGTCGAGATGAAAATGAAATTTCTTCGTAAAAGTGAGTTTTTCTGGGAGATGACAAGCGCTTTTCCACCTTTCACCACTAGATGGCAGAAACACACTGATTTGATCAGCTTCAGTCACCCTACATAAGGAACCCACTGCAGATTTGTGGCCAACTATAGCTGAATATATGGATTAAAAACCATAGACTGAATATAAAAGGATGTGCTTGGAGCAAAAGACCCCTAAAGGTTTTATAATGTGGATAAAGAACCAATAAATGATAGGGATATTTCACACATGTATCTACATTTTTGTTGGAGCATGCATCACTTTTCATATTCACTTATGGCAAACAACTCTTTTTTTTATGCACCATCAAGTAGTTTTGACCCCAGTTGGTCTTCAGTCTTCAAATTTCATTCTTTTTTTTTTTTTTTTTTTTGGGATTTCATAAAGCTTGGTTTTGCCATCACTTTGCATTTTTAGTTCTTGAAATGCAGCCCACGTTGAGTCTTTGTTTTGTAGTTTGAACATAATGATTTTGAGTGAACTGATGAGAAGATTCCCTTATGCTTTGATGCTTTTAAACATGAAAGTTAAAGAAGACAGACAGCATGGGTTATACATTCATGACATGCAGATGTGTGTGTGTGTGTGTGTTCCATCTTCAACATCTCCTCTGTCATCACTACCATGTAATAAAGCTGCTTGACATTTAACAGTGTTTCGGAACAACACGACATGACACGACACATCAATGACTGTCACGAGCACAAAAACCAGCCAGAAATAACATCTGGATGGAAATCATAATGTTATCGCTTCAGCAAGCACTTCTACCATTTCTGCCTTGGATTTATTTGTCCTTCCCAGCGAATTGGCACGACAGAAAACCCTTTTCAGTTCTTAATCAAACACAAAGCAAAAATCTGATCGCACACAGACTGCGGGTTGAAAAAAGTCACATTAAAGCGATAGTTCACCCAAAAAGGAAAATTATATCATAAATGACTCACCCTCATGTCGTTCCAAACCCGTAAGAGCTCCGTTCATCTTCTGAACACAGTTTAAGATATTTTAGATTTAGTCCGAGAGGAACGAATCATTCGATGTAACCGGATCTTTTTGAACCAGTTCACCAAATCGAACTGAATCGTTTTAAACGGTTCGCATCTCTAATACGCATTAATCCACAAATGACTTAAGCTGTTAACATTTTTAAAGTGGCTGACACTCCCTCTGAGTTCAAACAAACCAATATCCCGGAGTAATTCATTTACTCAAACAGTACACTGACTGAACTGCTGTGAAGAGAGAACTGAAGATGAACACCGAGCCGAGCCAGACAATGATTTGTTCACGAGTCAAGAACCGTTTCTGTCAGACGCGTCCGATTCGAGAACCGAGGAGCTGATGATACTGCGCATGTGTGATTCAGCGTGAAGCAGACTGACACACAGAGCATCTACACCGAACTGATTCTTTTGGTGATTGATTCTGAACTGATTCTGTGCTAATATTATGAGCGCGGGTAAACCGAAGGCTTGAATCGAGGGCAATCATCGCCAATGACGCCATTACGTCGAGCGCAAAAGAACCGGTGAGCCGTTTTCTTCAACCGGTTTATTGAATCAAACTGTCCGAAAGAACCGGTTCGCGGAAAAGAACCGAACTTCCCATCACTACTGGTGATCCGAAAACCGATGCAACCGGATCATGACTCGAGAACGACTCAATCGTCCGTTCGTTATCTGACTCGGCTCGGTGTTAAATATTGTAATTATGACTTTTGTTATTAATTTAAATTTTATTAAATCCTGCAAAAACTTTTCTGTTGACTGATGTAAATTGACACTAGTTTATTGTGCATGCATATTATATTTAAAGTTGCTTAAGCGAAATCAATACATTTATAAGACACATATGACATAAAAGATCTGCGAATGAAACTGTGACCACAAACGCTATTAACTTAAGTGAATTATATGGCAATAATCAGCAATCTACTCTAACACAAATAACTTTATTTCATTTGAAACTTTGTTTCAATATGTGTTGACACAAATTACTTATTTGAAATTCATACAGCATTGCACTGAGTCAGAAAAGAAATGCGTACAGACGTTATTGCTCGATGACGTCAGGATCGGATGAATCGGCAATTTGAACCGATTCAATGAGCCAGTTCAAAAGAACCGGTTCGCGGAAATGAATCAGACTTTGCATCATTAACATTTAGCGAAAATGTTCTTAATTTCATTAAAAAACATAATGCTATACAGTGCTCAAATAAAACTTAGATTTTTGGGGTTTCACTCTCACACCCCATTTTCTCCCTTTTCAACCCGTTTTCTCAATAATCCCACACTTTCTTTCTTCACACTCTCACACTTTAGTCTTTGTTTCAGATTTGGTTAATGATAACGACTTCTAAAAACCACCCGAAGAGGGAGACAGAGAGAAAAACATCAATACTAGCATCATGCTTATTTAAGTACTGCACTGTATGTATTTATTTTTGCATATACAATTTTTTTGCATATTATGCAGTGTGCATACTTCTTAAGAATTAAAAGTAGTATGGAAGTTTGCTCCAAATGTTCATTTTTGGGTGAAGTATTAACTACTGATCTGTTAAGCATCATCTAATGTGATGCAATTAATGCTGTTAAATTCTTCTGAAGTGTTACTAATATATTCCTGTCATAAATAAGGAAGCAGATATTAGTATTTATTCAAGTGCATGTTTGTTTGTGAGCTTTTCGCACATTTTTTAATCACTGTCCAATTACTCTAATTGACGAGAACTTAAAAGTCCCAATTACTGTCTGAACGCTGAATGTTTCTCCATCGTTTCAGAAGCGCCGTGAAATGAGACGCAAGGAAGAAAAAACACTGAATCGTGTGTTTATTAGAGAGTGAAAGGATCTTAACTAATTACTTGAAAAGATGTCACTATATTTCTGAATTCTGATATTTCTAGCATGCCACTTTACATTCATAAATACACAAACACAGTGATCCTAAGAATAATAGGAAGTTTAAAATCTAAAATGGCAGAAGAACAAAACGACACAGAAAATACTTGTTCGACTTTTATTTTCATTCAATGCATTAAACCACATAAGGTGAAACAAACTAAAACAAAAAGGTCATGTTTCTGTTTTTCAGTTAAGATGCATAAATAGTACAACAACTAGCAGGTTTCCATGTTCAATAAATCAGTCAAACCAGGATCTTTGAGTGTCTGTGTAGCAAAGTAAAGGAGTAGATCACCTGAAAATCATCATTTACTCACAAAAAAATAAATAAATGTGTATATATATATATATATATATATATATTTATTCCCCTGGCCAAAATAAACTTTAAATCTATGCTAATAATGTAAACAGTGAAAATCAATTAAATATATTTGTCAAATTACTGAAATATATTTAGTTAAAAAAAAATTCATACACCAATATTTATTTCAAAATGTATTTCAGACACAAGAAAATACTTTTCCAATCTTACAGTGGCCTACATTTAGGCTTTATTAATTATTTATTTTTATTCTAATGTGCTATATGTTCACGCATCTCCAAATGTGATATATGTGGATGTATTTTCGTAGATTATAATATATGGGGAGCTTTTTTTTATATATATTTACTAGAATATAGACATAATGACCAAAAACAATTAATTGTCAGAAAACATACTTAATATTTATTTTGAAACGTGTTTCAATAATTCAGTTTTTTTTTGGCCATTACTTATATTATATATTGTATATATACATCATATATATACAATATATATATATCATATATATATACATCGGCATGCAGCTTCATGTCCCAGTATCTACAGAAGTAAAAGTGACTTTAAAGGTGTTAAACTCAAGTAGCAGATCATTTTGCTAATGTTACCTTAATTATTAACAAGAACACATGAATTCTTGTTTTTCTTTGTGTTGTTCTGCTCTGAGATTCGCTGTTTCTGCAGCTTTGTCACATAATGGAGCAAACTACGCTTTGATTTTCTATACATGCGAGGAATATTTCACCCATGTCTGTTAATGTCGAGTTGAGCACGATTTAGAGCTGATGATTCAGATCCTTTCCATTCATGAGTGTGAATCTGAATTGGATGCTGAATTGAGAATCTAATGAAATGCAATACCAAAGAAATTCAAAATTCAATACAGATTAATTTGTTCAATATAAGCTATAAAACATTCATATTTACAGCATTATTTTTGGCTAATTATGCCTATTTATTCCCTGACATGTAGATAAGATAACTTTTTTCAAAGCAATTAAAATATTTACCACAAAACTGTACACCAGACAAATTAAAAATAATGATTAGATATAAAACAAATAATAATACAAAATAAATATATTACCAACAAAATATGAATCTATTGATATATCGTAAATCTGTGAAATTAAGTGTTCATTCACTATAGTACATAAAAGGAAAAGTAGCTTATTAAATCACAATTAAAATGCAATTAAATTAATCAATTTTATTTAAATACAATTAAATAACTCAATAATTAAATATAATGAAAATTATTATTTAAAATAATTTAATTTTGCATTTATATTAATTCCTTAGAATTTTCTCTGAATTCAAAATGTAGATAATTTCATTAAATTTAATTTAAATTAAATATAAATTAAAAATAATGAAATGAATGTAAAATCATTTTACAGAACTTTTTTGAATTTCTTTCTATTTTCTCTGAGTTCAAAATGTTATTAACTAAATTTAAACATAATAAAATATAGAAATAAAACACTTTTAAAGCATTTACATTAAATGTATTGAATTTTTTTCTCTAAATTCTAAATTTAAATAGCTCAATAATTAAACATGATAAAATAATGAAATTATTTTAAATACTTTTACAGAATTTATATAAATTTCTTTACGTTTTCTCTGAATTCAAACATTTTTGCTTCCTGTTTGCAAATTTGGATAAATTCTGAATTCAGTTCTGAATGATGCACAACCCTGTGTAACATGTTTTGTTTTCAGTGAACTATCAGACAGACGTTATCAATAAAATGCAACACGAAAACAGATGATTCGTCTGATTTTTAAGGTCTATTATTAATTCAGAGACACAACAGAGTCATTTTTCAGCAGTGTTTTCTCTTGCTGCTGTTAGTTGTTTGTCATGATCCACCAGGACGCTATGAGAAACAAATAGGTACATATTAGTCATAACTTCTCATTAAAGATCAACAGCCAGCACTTTTGGCACTGGGGTTCGTGTTTAATTCCTTTTTTTCCTACAGACTGAGACCGATGCATTCAGCTTCAAACATGCAAACTAATAAATGATGTCGCCCACACACTCTTACCTGGCATGAGCATCGTGGAGACGATCTCTGGATCCTCCAGCATGTCTATGATGCAGCGCTGCAACATCTTACTTGCGTCACACTGCAAATAACTGCAGAGAGAGACGACAGACGTCAGGAGAAACAGTCCAGCTCACATTATGAGATGCTATAATCAACAGCGTCCTCCAGATGAAAATAGTCAGCTCTTTCAGCACTTAAGAGACTTCTGAGTAACATCAAGTTCACCCAGAAATTAAAATGTGAAAATCCAAGATCAGGATGAGTTTGTTTCTTCATCAGGTTTGGAGAAATGTAGCATTGCATCAGTGTCTCATCAATGGTTGCTCTGCAGTGAATGGGTGCCGTCAGAATGAGAGTCCAAACAGCTGTTAAAAACATTTTTAATTAAAAAACATAAATCCATAATAACACTTCCTCCAGTAAAAAAGTCCTGTTGTCTTTCACATCAACATCCAGTCACATATTAGTTTAGAGCTGTTTAAACGCTGCTTGATCAGTGCAGATTTCTCTCCTGATTCAGACCAGAACACTTTTTCACTGGAGGAAGTGTTGTTATGAATTATGGACTCGCATTTTAGCCAGAAGCAATGGTTTGAATAGTTAAGAAATGCCTTAATGCTGGATTTGTTTGGTTTTGTCTTCTCCAGATGTTAACTGATGGACTGGAGTGCTGTGGATTATTGTGATGTTTTTATCAGCTGTTTGGACTCATTCTGACGGCACCCATTCACTGCAGAGCATCCATTGCTGAGACACTGATGCAATGCTACATTTCTATAAACCTGATGAAGAAACAAACTCATCTACATCTCGGATGGCCTGAGGGTGACGATATTTTCAGCAAACATTCATTTATAGGTGAACGATTTCTTTAAGTCTCAGACTAATTGATTTACCTATTGGATAAATGAAAAAAATAAAAAATGTGTGGAATGCTTGGAGCCAGAAGTGGTGAAAAAAACTACACATTTCAGCTTTAAATAAGCAAATTAATTTCCCTTGTGTATGAAATGTGAGTTAATCTCTTTAAGAACTTTTTTTTTTTAATGCATTAAAATCAGGTTCACTGAAACAAATCATCATGTGACACTGAAGACTGGAGCAATGATGCTGAAAATTCAGCTTTGATCATGGAAATAAATTACATTTTACAATATATTAACAGAAAACTTATTTTAAATATGAATAAAATTTCACAATGTTACTGTTCGCGCTGTATTTTTGTTCAATAATGATAAATGCAGTCTTGGTGAGCAGAAGAGACTTCAACAACATTTAAAAAAATCTTAAAGATCACCAACATTTAAAGATCTTTTTTCTTCTTCATATATAGGAAACACAGCATCTATTAAAGCATGTGCGTGCACACACTCCCTCCACAGGAGATAATTACACCTCAGTATTATTCCCTGCAAGTTATAATTTACTTTTTTTCTGAAATTATGTATTTCTTAAATTAGATGACTCTATCTTTGAAGACAATGAGCAGATGAGATTCACACACGAGCTCACACATGTACTTCACAACGCCGTCAGGTGAAGCTGCACAAAACACAAGATTTCACGTGAAACTCTTCTGGATGAGTGTGTGTTGCGCTGTGTGTGCTCCTGAAATGTGTGCTATTAGACGAACCATCTGCTAATCTGAAATGAGTCTCAACAATCTGGCTGAGAACACAGAGATGCATAAGCACGCACACACACACACACACACACACACACACACAGACATTCAAATGTTTGGAATAATTAACATTTTTATGTTTTTTCTATAATGAATGGAAAGTTCAAGAGAGCAGCATTTATTTGAAATTGAAATATTTTATAACCTTATAAATGCCTTTACTGTCTTTTTATCAATTGAATACATCCTTGATGACTAAAAGCATTAATGTATTTAAACCTTTGATTGCTAGAGCACAATAGGCTATATCTTGAGGAATCACGCTTGACTAGATATTGTAATATATAAGCACTTGATCAAAACTGTGACTTTCAGAATCGTGTCCGTCCATGTCCCTGGACAGATGTAAGACCCAGCAGGAGCTTGTGCTCATGAAGCACTGCAGCAGGAGGCTGAACGAAGCCTCAGACGAGACCGTGCTCATCTTGTGTTTGTAAAAATAGATTCGATTAGGATTTGATTTCCAAAGACCACACACACATACACACACACCTCATCCAGGAAATACGGTCCTGCCAGAACTCATAGATGATGTAGCAGCTCTTCTCAGGAAGCTTCTGGATGGAAACACTGAACGAGAAACAGACAGACAAACAATCAGTGCAAACATCATCTGATGAGAGCATTCTGCTACTAAAACTAGTCTTTATAAGTTTCCATTTTGAGTTTCATACTCCATAAAGCCTGATATTTGATACACACATTTCGACTCTAAATGATCAACATGATGCAGTTAAACCTGTTTCACACACGTTCTCCTCCATGC
Source organism: Carassius carassius (assembly GCF_963082965.1). Classification (NCBI taxonomy): domain Eukaryota; kingdom Metazoa; phylum Chordata; class Actinopteri; order Cypriniformes; family Cyprinidae; genus Carassius; species Carassius carassius. The sequence goes on from NC_081764.1 coordinate 1,485,465, forward strand.
TTTCTGATTGATAGTTTCGAGTGTTTTATCCAGTCAAAGCTCTTTCAACGTCCAGCTTCAACTGGAGCTTCTGCTCTCAAATCTTTCCTGATTTTGATCAAGTAAAGGTCAGAATAAGGTCAGTAATATCTCCAGATGAACTCTTACTGGACTGAAGCAGCTCAGCTTTACTTGATTCTCCATCAATCATGTTTTAGAGTCTCAAATCTGATCCTCAGGATCTTTTGAGGAGCGTTTGTTTCCAGAAGCTTTACTTTCACTGTTCCTCAGCGGAGGAATGATCTTCACAAGCCTCCAGAACATCTCACATCTTCTGAGGAGAGTTTATTTCTTCAGCTCTCACATCTTACTGAGACGACGACTGATGTTTATATCATTTAGTGTCAGTATCTGTTGTACTGATTTACTGTACTGTATTTTTCGGACTATAAGTCGCACTTTTTTCATAGTTTGGCTGGTCCTGCGACTTATAGTCAGGTGCGACTTATTTGTCAAAATTAATTTGACATGAACCGAGAGAAATGAACCATGAGAAATGAACCAATAGAAAACATTACCATCTCCAGCCGCTAGGCGCTACACTGAAGACATAGAGCGCCCTCTCGCGGCTGGTACGGTAATGTTTTCTCTTGGTTCTAAATAAATGCGACTTATAGTCCAGTGCGACTTATAGATGTTTTTTCTCCTCATCATGACGTATTTTTGGACTGATGCGACTTATGCTCAGGTGCGACTTATAGTCCGAAAAATACGGTACATTACAAGCATGAAAGAAATATAAGAATCTTCACCAAATTGCACTGTTTTTCCTTCATAATCTCACTATATCAGACTATAGGAGCGATAAAAAAAAACACTTTTGATTTTGTCTTCAGTAAACTGTTACATTTCATTTTACATGTCAGGCTTTCAGGATCACGGTCATTATAATATGATCTATGTCTTCATGATAATAACTCAACATAATAACTTTTCATTTGAGTGTGTTTGTCTCACTGGAGGTTGTCGTTCTGATTGGTGGTGATGTCTGCGTAGGTCTTCAGAGCCTTCTGGAAGTCCTCGAGACCGTTCTCTGTCACGCTCATCTGTCTCTGCACCAGAAGAATGTTCTAGACGAAAGCCATCAGAAGAGCAACTCATGAACATATGAATGTTTAAATTTAAAATTAAATTTATGCATTTAGCAGACGCTTTTATCCAAAGCGACTTACAGTGCATTCAGGCTATCAATTTTTACCTATCATGTGAACCCCCAACCTTGCGCTTGATTGCGCAGTGCTCTACCAATTGAGCTACATTAACACTATATGATGAACATCTGAGCACTGTGTAAAATATGTCACCCTCATGTCCTTCTGTGTGATGTAATGATTTTAAAATGCAATGAAAGTGGCATGATGCTGATTCATTGTGAAAAATAAGCATTGTTGGGGAAAGTTACTTGTAAAAGTAATGCATTACAAATTTGCGTAACTAGTTACGTTACTTGGTTACTTTTATGGAAAGTGATGCGTTATGTTACTTTTGCATTACCTTTTAATTCTGGCTTGCTTGCTTGTTTTTAAAATAAAAAAGTTATATTTTTGGCTAATATAAAAGCCTTTTAACACCAAAAGTGAAATCGATACGCCTCAGGCTGAAATTATTTTATTAAAAACTTTGCATAACTGCATTTGTAGTAAAATAAAAATAAAAAAAATCAACATTTCTGCTAATAGTCTATTACTAACACAGTTTAACATGGTGAATTCATGCATTGTGATGGAGGATCTTGGAGCTTCGACAGATATAAAACACGGACTGGACTTCTGAAGATGCGGATCGGAGCACTCACTGATTTGTATGTGCTGGCCAGTGTATCTTCTTTTAGCGGCTCCAACTTTGGACTCTTAAAAAGAAAAGCAAGCTCAAATGAGTTTAAAACATAGAATCTTAATATGCGTGCTCAGAACAGAAAGTTTATTCTGTTTGATTGGATGTTTCAGTGTATTCACCTGACACTCCAGTTTGTCGATGAGCTGCTGCAGTCTGTTGATCTGAGAGCACCAGTGTTCGTCTGTATCTACTGTAACACCTGAGACGCACCAGCACTCAGTACACAACCACACTCATCACCAGCAGGGTTATTCTTGATAACTAAAAATAGCATGACTATATTCATCCCTGTTTCACAGACATGTCTTGGACTGGTTTGGACTAAATTGCCTAGAATGTCTGCTTTGTTTTCCTGTTGTTTTCATACTTGTTGAAGGCATTGACTGACAAAAAGTTTAACCAATAGCATGCTGCCGTTGTACACAATCAACCAATCATGATGGGACAGGAGGCAGACCTACATCTACAGAAACAGTATAAAGCAATGCAAATATGCGTACAAATATTGTATGAGGACAGAGGAGAGCAAAACAAAGCCGAAACTGGACATTTTGGGTAATATGGTCACCATACTAAAAATAAATCTAAAACAAACAACAACAAATTTTTTTTTAAATGAAGCTGCAATAATATATATATAAGCACTACAATTATTAACTGGAAATAAATAAGCGTGTGTGAGTGTCTGCGTGTTTATGTGCGTGTGTGTGTGTGTCTGTGTGTGCGTGTGTGTGTTTTGTGTGAGTATGTGCGTTCGTGTGTGTGTGTGTGCGCGCGCGTGTGTGCGCGCGCGTGTGTGTCTGTGTGTGGGTGTGTGTGTTTTGTGTGAGTATGTGTGTGTGTGTGTGTGTGTGGATGTGTGCGCGCGTGTGTGTGTGTCTGTGTGTGGGTGTGTGTGTTTTGTGTGAGTATGTGTGTGTGTGTGTGTGTGTGTCTGTGTGTGGGTGTGTGTGTTTTGTGTGAGTATGTGAGTATGTGTGTGTGTGTGTGTGTGTGTTTTGTGTGAGTATGTGAGTATGTGTGTGTGTGTGTGTGTGGATGTGTGTGTGTGTTACCAGTAGTGAGAATGCCCGAGTACGGATCAGTCGGGGACAGGCACATGTTCTTCTGCACTCGACGGCCACATCTTCTGTTGTTCTTCTGTATGACCAGATGCTCCGGGACTTTAACTTCAACCCTGCAAAAACAGCATCGGTCCTCTGTTAATGTTCTGCATCATAGGAACATATGATATTTTTTAGTTTAAAATATGAAACTGTCCACACTTTTTACAATGCTTAAAATTAGATGCTTTCACTCTGTGTCGTTTTCAGTAAATATATCTTGAATATCTTTAATATCATGTCCAGTGTGACCAGCCGAGCGGATGGCAGATTTGTCAAAGCACAGCTGCTAAGTGAAAGAACGCGGTGTCTGCACTTCTACATTCACTGCCGAGAACTGATGAGCACAAGAGAATATCACTGAATGAAAATAACCTTGTGAATGCCGTAACCCTGCTGAAGTCACACACATATGTTCAGATGAGTCAGAACTCTCTCTCAAGGCTGTTGTTGACCTATATCTGCGATTATCATCACCACAGTCTCCATCAATGTTCCTGATGTAACAGACCAGATTCAGAAACGTGTGGAAAGGCTAGAGAATTCTGCATTTCAGTGGATATCATCTGCATATTGATTTTCAGTTTGAAACTGAAGCTGTGAGAAATTTTGTCCTGATATACGCAGCACTGATAAATTTATGAGAGAAGCTGAGTATCCAAGAACAGAACGAGATGTTCAATGCACCAAACACAAGTATAAAACTGTCCATGATTTATTATTCTCATTATTTAAAGATAGCAAAACTAATTTCTACATTAAAAAAAAGCTTTGAGAAAAAGTAATAACAATGCATCAAGATTTAACTTAATAAGATTAAATAAATCTGGAGTAGTTAACTTTTTATACAACAAACTGGACGCCAGAGTGCAGTTACACATGTAGGTGTCTGTATTAGTGAGCATTAAATCATTCTTTAGACTGATTCACTCAACAACACTGAATCATTTAGTAATGAGTCAAGTGTTAATTTGAATAATTAATTCAACCGATTCGCTAAACAGTGAATCATTCAGGATAAAAAAGTCTCTTAATGAGTCATTCAGCCAATTCGCTCAACAACCATGTAACTGAATCGTTAATTTAACTGATTCTTTCGAAAACACTGAATCAATTAGAAACTAAGCAGGTGCTTTGAGTGAGTCACTGAGTCGTTAATTCAACTGATTCACTCAACAACAATGAATCATTTAGAAAGGAAACATGTCTTTATGAGTCACTGAATCATTCATTCAACTGATTCTTTCAATAACACTAAATTGTTCAGAAATGAAACAAGTGCTTTGAGTGAGTTACTGAGTCATTAATTCAGCTGATTCAGGTGTCTTTATGAGTGAGTCATTAAATCGTTCATTCAGTTGAATCATTCAAAAACATGGATTCATTCAGGAACAAAACACTGTTAATGTGTGTTGTGAACTGTTCTGCTCTGCTTTTGTTTCTGAACTATTTTCGTTAATAGGACAAAAACTTTTCATATTATGTCTATATATATATATATATATGTCATTTTACAATATGCAGTATAATCAAATTATTTAAGTTTGGATAGTTAGCATTAACAAGTTACCCCAAAAATGAATGCTAATTTGTTTGTTCTCCAGGTATTATAGACCTGTGTGAACATGGCATAATGAAGAAGTGAACAAAGGATCTGAAATCCAGCTCAGCAACAACAAGAGGAAAAATCTGTCAAAAGTTTATCAAAAGTCTGTAATACTGAAGCTGCAACATCAAGAAATGATTCTTATGTTCACTAGGACTGTGATAATCCCAGCTCTCGCTGATGTTTATGGGTACCGTGCTGAACTGTACAGGCAGTCATGTTATGAAATCGTCCTAATGGGGCTTTTCTGTTTGACTAATGGGAATTACAGTCGGGAGAAATAACAGTGGAAATGTTTTTTCACTTATTGAGTGATTAGTAGCAAACAAAAACAAATGCAGACATTTTCCTGTTGTTCCGTCACATTAAGAGCTCTTTGGAGAATACCGGCGTGTTTCTGTAACAGCTGCTTCGTGAGGAAGAGAATGCCCTACAGATAAACAAGACAAATGTGCTTCATCATGAAGAAAACATTACATTACTTCTGCTGCTCTCTGTTCATAAGTTTTCTGTTTCTCCCTCTTTTTCTTTCCTTCGCTCTCACAGACAAGTGAACATCCCTCGGCGAGCAGAAACTGCACCATATTGAAAATAAAAGATCTTCAGTCCTTCTTAGCAGCAGCTGTGGTTCACAGAACCTTCTTCGTTTTGGTTTCCTCTGGTTGTTCTGAAGAACCTGAACTCTGCGGTTCTATAGGAACACTATTGGGTTCCCGTGAGGCCACAGGAGAACCAGTTTAAGTTCTAATGATGTCTAAAGACATACAAGGTTCTTCTAAGCAGGCTTGTGTCCATTCAGGATTGCATTAAAAAAAAGTATTACATTAGATTGCTGTACATTATTTAGATGAATTTAGATTAGGATGGATGGATGGATGGATAGATGGATGGATGGATGGATGGATGGATGGATGGATGGATAGATGGATGGATGGATGGATGGATGGATGGATAGATGGATGGATGGATGGACGGACAGACAGACAGAAAGACAGATAGACAGATAGATAGACGGATAGATAGATGGATGGATAGATAGATAGATAGATAGATAGATAGATAGATAGATAGATAGATAGATAGATAGATAGATAGATAGATAGATAGATAGATAGATAGGTAAATGGATGGATGGACTGACGGATGGATGGACTGACGGTCAGAGAGATAGATAGACAGACAGACAGACAGACAGACAGACAGACAGACAGACAGATAGATAGATAGATAGATAGACGGACAGACAGACAGACAGACAGACAGACAGACAGACAGACAGACAGACAGATAGATAGATAGATAGATAGATAGATAGATAGATAGATAGATAGATAGATAGATAGATAGATAGATAGATAGATAGATAGATAGATAGATAGATAGATAGATAGATAGATAGATAGATAGGTAAATGGATGGATGGACTGACGGATGGATGGACTGACAGTCAGAGAGATAGACAGACAGACAGACAGACAGACAGACAGACAGACATATAGACAGATAGACAGATAGATAGATAGATAGATAGATAGATAGATAGATAGATAGATAGATAGATAGATAGAAAGATAGATAGTAACTCACGGAGAGGTGCTGCTCTGAGCCTCCACAGCCTCCATTGCACACTGCAGAGACATCTGGAGCGACAGCAGCTGACTGGAAGTCTCCTTCAACATGAAACGGGTCACAAACTGCCCCAGAACAGACGAACCCTGGTACTGCTGCACAGGAAACACTCGTCATCACGCTGAATTCACTCACACTTACCCTTATCACTTTTAATATTAAATCTAGAATCTGTAAAATACACATTGCATTATGTTTTTATTTTATCATTTATTTACATTTTATATATAATATTTTTAAATATATAATACTTAATATTAAATATAAAAGCTTAAAAATACACATTGCATCAAGACACACACTCAAAGGTAAGATACATCTTAAATTCACTATAAATATAATACACAAAAGTATCCTGAACTCTAAATCAGAGATGCAGATAATCACTGTGAGTTACTAGTGTAAAGGAAACATGACAAAGAATAAAGTGTTGCACAATCACACCATCCCACACCTTCATGCTGAACTTCACATTCATATTCAATGAATTCAGATGCCAACAAATCTAAATACCCCAGTGTGTGTTGTCACATTAAATCGCCATCACGGCCAAAACACAATTATGAAAACAGAGTCTCGGACTCCATAATTTGGCTGGATTTGCTTTGAGTGCTTCCTGATAGCATTAAAGCAATTTAAATATTTCACTGAGACTGAGGGAAGAAAAGGAGAAAAGGGACTAGTTGCATGAATTGGCTAATTGAATTGCAGGGACCATATGTCTGTTAACATGCAGAGGATATATACATATATACATTATTTAATTTAGAATAATATCGGTTAATTCAGGTAAACTGTGACACTTTTTCCTTACCGGCTGACACCGTCTGAAAACAAACTGAAGGCCCATTTCATCCTGAACCATGTGTTGTATTTAATCACTGCCCTGGACTCCATGTAGAGAGCACTGAGAGAAGCAGGGTCTCCATTATAGATAGATGGGATCTATAATGCTATAATAATATTACAAAATATTAAAGCTTTGTCTTTACAAAGTATTAAATATGGTGCACAGCAACAGAACAGACATGCTGCTACTGATATTTTAGTATTATTTATAAATATTTTGAATATATATATATATTTTTTTACCCCTTTTGTCATTATAAATGTTATTATTAAACTATCACTATGAGGTTTAACTTATTTGTATTTATTTTATAATTTATTTTTAGTTAGAAATTTAAGTTAGTTGAAAAGGCAATTTTTTTTAATGTAATATTTATATTATATTATATATTTACACGTTTTAAAAGTTTTAGTTAACAATGCACCTTGTTGTTTTATGTTGAATTAGCTTTTAATTTTATATTTTCAGATTTAATTTTAGTTTTTCTTTAGTAACTTTGTTATGTGCTTTTGTCATCATAATCATTATTATTTAAATATTATTATTAAGTTTAAATTTATTTTTTATTTTTTCAGTTTTTATTATTTTATTTAGTGTTTCCACCTGATATTTATAATTCATTTTAATCATTTACTTGTTTTTATGAGAGTTATATAATTTGATCTCATTCTGATACTAGTTCACCTCCTTCGTCTTGTCCATGGCCTTTAGGACGGCGACATTGAGTTTCTCTAATGCTGAAAGCACATCCAGATATTCTCCAAGATGCTTGGAAAAGTAATCTGAAAAGAGAAAGAGGGTGAATTATAGGTCAGAAACCAAATATGCTTCCTATACTTTCTCCAGTGGATTTTTCGGCATGCCACTGTGCATATTTTTGAACAAATATCTCCTATAACCTCTTGCATTACAGAGAGTTTCAGTCACTTCTTAACTTTTTCAGCTCTAAAATGGTTCAATTTAATCTGAACACAGCGAGGAAGAAAGAGAGAGAACAAAAATTCCAAAATTCACAATTTCTTAAATTGTCAGTGACTCATTTATCAAATATGAAACAGAAAAGTTCAAGGAAATGAAGTCTGAAACGATCAAGCTTAATAGTTTTTTTAATCAGCCACACACACACACACACACACACACACACACACACACACACACACACACACACACACACACACACACACACACACACACACACACACACACACACACACACACACACACACACAGAGATTTCCAGATTCAGGCTGTGTTCCAATTCATGTATTTATATTTTGTAGTAAATGTACAGCATAACAGACAGCTTTTAGTTTTATAGTGAACTTGGTTCCCTTTTCATATTCAGTTTTTCCATGTGGATCTCACTTATGGTAAACATTAGCTCAAAAATATGCAACGATGCACAAAAATACACTGGAAAATCCATAGCACCTTTGAAATATCAGTTCTGGAATACAGTTTTAAACATATTATCTTTATCTGGCGTGATGTTCAAGAGGGATGATATGCAAATCAGGGAACAGCAGCAAATGAGCAGAATATGACCTTGCACGCAAAAAAAACACACACAAAAAAAACACTTATCACACATTCCTAAAGGCAGAAAATCCTAAATGTTTGACGAAAGTGACAACATCAAGTAAAATTTGATTCGTTTTTTAATTACTGCCACTTGAAACACATCTTCATTTTTTCATTTTCTTCCCAGAGTCATAATTTAAAGGAATTATCCACTCCTACCTGATAGTTTGTCTGTATCGAGGTTACTGGAAAGAGAAGAGGAGAGAATAAAATGAGTCATGAGAAAAAAGAAAGCCTTAATTGAACTGGAGAAGAGTCAAGGATTGGAAAGAGGAGTCGTTAGCGAGGAGGATGTGTGGGCCGAGTTTTAAAGTGTAAACAGTCCAATTATGCTTCGTTCTGTTCACATCGCAGGGCTGAGGTGATAGTACTAACTCACAGAAGTAATGATCTCGCTAATGGGGTAAAATACCAGTCTAACAACACTCAGATTTACACTAAAGCAGTTTAAATCAATTTAATAAATCATGTGCAAGTGTCTGCATTATATTTACATTACTGTATATTATGCCTGTCTTATAATGTGTATTGCAAACTGTAGATGTGCTGCTTTCAATATATCGTATATAAGTATTTCTATATCTAAACTGCATGAATCTCTATAAACTCCAAAAGCAAAGAATAACCACATGTTGTCCAGTTTTTGCACAGTGTGAGCTGGCTGTATAATATTTATTTTATCTGCATAAACTTTATTGCATATCATAGTGTCTTATAATGTGTATTGCTAATTTTAGATTTGTTGCCAACAAAAACAAAAAATGAAAAACTGAATTTTATATATATCACATTTAATATTAAATATAAAAGTTGAAAAATACACATTGCATCATGTTTTTATTTTTAATTGCCCCATAAGATCAATTCTGAATTCAAATAATGAATATGAGATAAAAAAATAATAATATGCAGTTTAACTACATATTTCTTAATCATATTATTTGCATATTATTAATAATGTAACTAGATATAAATAAAACCTAAGAAAATATGATAATAAAGATAATAAAAACACAAATATGATAATCTCCATAAAAGCATCAGATTACGTAATATAATATAACAATGTATTTTAAATTATATCACTTTTAATATTAAATCTAGAATCTGTAAAATACACATTGCATTATGTTTTTATTTTATCATTTATTTACATTTTAAATATAATATTTATTATTAAATATAAAAGCTTAAAAATACACATTGCATCAAGACACACACTCAAAGGTAAGATATTTTTCATGGAAAAATGTGACAATATGTGAACTTATACTGTATGTCACTGTATATTCAATAATACACTTCATAACATATAGATAAAATATGGTAATGTGAGTATAAATATATTTCATCATTATATAGAAAAATGTATGTGCAATATAAGCATGTACACAATTCTCTCTCTCTCTCTATATATATATATATTATATATACACGCATTAATATATTAATCTATAACCAAACATGGTTCAAGCATATATTGAAGTATACTGAAAAATCTAAGCGCTAATTTTGCATATATGGAAATTTTAACATTTCTTTTTTTATTATGAAGACATTCAGTCTTTGGAATAATGTCTAAAAAGCAAATGTGTTTGCTTGTGCATCATACTCTTCTGAACGCTCTGCGAACACTGACATGGAGGAGAATAAATCGTTAAAAAAAGTCGTTATTTATGTTTTCTTTGTGCACAAAAATTATTCTCGTAGCTTCACATTTTTGGGTGAACAGCTTGTGTTGTTTTAGCAGCTGATTATCTAAAGGAATTATGCAAATAAGATAACGATGCAAAAAGGCATAAGTAATTAGTGCAGGTCGCCTGTGGAGGATGCAACAGTCAGGTGAGATCTATAAACAGTATTGGCATTTTTAATTATTAAGCACATTAAATGCACCAGAAAAACTATGCTTTGTAAAGAAGCTGTGGTTAAAGTATATACTTGGTTTGCCGTCCATCGATGGAGTAGAAAAGCTCACGCAGCTCGTCGGTTGTCAGTATCCCATCTGCAAAGTAGGCTTTGAACTCCTCGAAGGACAGTTTCCCGTCATCTGCAAGAAGACACAAGAGGAAAGCATTCAGAGAATCAGCAATCGCATCTGTTGCCAAGTTTCCATCCAAGGACTTTTTGCGCAAAAAAGCGTTTTTTAAGTATCAAAATGTTTACAGATAAAGCTGGTGTCAATGCAAATTATTGCTAAAATGTCATCAAAATATTTTTCTGTTTAACTTTAGTTTAACATAAATTATTTGTCGATACTTCACAAAGAACAACATAAATGGTCTACATTGCAGTTTATTTGGACAAAAACCATCCATTTAGACAGGAAGAGACTGTCTGATTGACATGCAGTCACAGTTTGTTTTGTTTTTACAGGCTGTTTAGGGGCGGGTTTAACAAAAATAAATAAAAAAGGGGTCTACTACACATACATAAAATATCAAATAAACTGCGGAAAAGTGTGCATCCGAATGTAATAAGTACAGATTTCAATAAACAGTTGCTTGTGCATATCTAGTTCATTTCCTCAAACAAAACTGAATATTTTAAATATCTGATCCTACAAACCTTGCATACTTGAAATTAGTTCTTCTTCAATCATTGTTCATAATATCAATCCAGTATCTCATGGAGTAGGCAACAATCAAGTGAGTTTAATGTGACTCTAAAACATCACTAAAAGTGTTCTACAGGTCTTTTAAAAAATCATATTCAGTTTACCACTAACCTTTTATGAGTAGTAATGCCATAAGTAATTAAGTGCATTAACTGCACCAGAAAAATAGCATTGAGTTTTGTAAATGAGTTGCGATACATTAATGTAATGCTGCTTATTGAAAAGTGCATATTGAAATGGTTGACACCGCAGTTTATTCTGACAAAAATACACCCATTTAGACATGCAAAGTGACCAATCAGTTTGTTTTACTCTTAGTTGATGTTTAGGAGTGACGTTTCTAGGTCAAAGTTTAATTCTCAGAAATATCGGAAGTTCGGCATGAGCTCCAATCAGCCGCAGACCGCAAGCAGCTCTTGTGGTTAATGGAGACACCGGAGAAAAAGGTTTGGCTCTCAGGAGACTGTTATCTTCTCTGCTGCTCTGCCTTATTTAGTCTCAAACTAATGTGCTATTCTGTGTTGTTGCCTGGGGATCAGCAGACCCTAATGCATCTTCCTAAGCGTTTCCCACCCATCCCATGCTGTGCTTCAAACACATTTCCTTCAGTGAGGGTGGAGCAGTGTGAAAGAACGTCGTCTGGTACAGTTACTTCAGGGATTTATTCTGTTAAAGTCTGATTTGTTTTCCCTCACACACATCTGCACTTTTAAACATTTATGGGTTTTAGGCATTTAAAAAACATTTTGAAACACTGACAACACAGTTCATTTGCATGCACCTTTGGGTTGTTTTAAAACTAAATTCACTAAAGAAATTAATGCAAATCATTGTGCAAACATACACAAAATTTTTGACATTGCACGTATCAACACAAAATTCGTCCTCCATTAAATTAGCCCTTTAATAGTTCCCCCAAAACTATTAAGATATTCAGAAAATGTCCTCATGTTTCAGGCCATCCAAGATGTTTATTTCTTCATCAGATTTAGAGAAATGTAGCATTGCATCACTTGCTCACCAATGAATCCTCTTCAGTGAATGGGTGCCGTCAGAATGAGAGTCCAAACAGCTGATGAAAACATCACAATAATCCACACCACTCCATTACATCAGTAAACATCTGGAGAAGACAAAATATGCGTGTTTGTAAGAAACAAATCCATCACGGAGGCATTTTTCTTCAACTTTAAGCATGTCCTCTATCCATAATAACGTTTCCTCCTGTGGTAAACTCATCTGGTCTGAATCAGGAGAGAAATCTGCACACCGTTTACAACCCAAAACAGTCTAAACATTATTATGGACTATGGACTTATATTTTAGCCAGAAGCAATGGTTTGAAGTAAGTCTTAATAATGGATTTGTTTCTAACAAACACACAGCTTTTGTCTTCTCAAGATGTTTCTTAACTGATGGACTGGAGTGGTGTGCATCACTTGTGGATTACTTGTGATGTTTTTATCAGCTGTTTGGACTCTCATTCTGATGGCACCCATTCACTGCAGAGCATCCATTGATGAGACACTGATGCAATGCTACATTTCTCCAAATCTGATGAAGAAACAAACTCATCTAAATCTTGGATGACCTGAAGGTGAGCACATATATAGCCTGGAGCTGAATATAAAACCTCCATTAGCGACTCTGTCAAAGTCACCAGGTGTTCACCAGCAATAGCAGACAAACGGCTCTTTTCTCTTGCCCACGTCTGTCCCTCGCTGTACGATCCAAAATAATTGCCAAGAGTTTCTTTGAGGCTAAAACATATATTACATCTCACAGCTGTCACAATGGGAGAAGAGGCTGAATGTCAGTCTGAAGGAGACTTTCTAAGACATTCATTCCGTGCGATGGAGGTCTGACAGAATAAAACAGAAAAAACTATAATTCATTCTTTATCTTCCCATGAACACGACCTCAAGGCTTCAGTAAATCATCAAGACTGTATTCAAATAAATATGCAGCAGGTGTCACGGCGCGGTAGGACGCGCAGAGGAAGAAACAGGGTCTGGGTCCAAATGCAGGGGAAATTATCACTTTTAATAAAAGCGAACAAAAAGGCCAACGTGGCAAAAACAAAACAGAAACTAATCACAGGGAACAAGCCGAAATAACACAAGCACTAGAGACACGGTTCACAATTAACATTACAATATAAGACAGCCAGACAGAGTGGTGTGTGAGACAAGAATATACTGTATAGTCCATGACAATGAGCAACAGCTGTGTGTGTGATTGAGAGACAGGTGTGCAGAGTGAAGGTAAATGAGTCCGGGAGCAAGGGAGAAACACAGGTGTAGCAACTGAAACAATGATGAGGTAACAAGATAGGCAGGGTAAGAAAAGAGACAGGACAAAAGCACATGGCACCAAACAAACACAACACTCACAGAAGACAGTGACAGCAGGTGGTCAAACTTAAAGCTATTTAAATGCATACACTAAACATAAAATCCAAAATGACGAAATTTAAATAGTTTATGAGCATTTTGGATGCATAATTATTCCTTTATGTATCAGTGACAAAATTACCCTGTAGTAACGAGACACTGCAAACAACAACCAGAGATGCATGTGAATATTTCATGCCTAAAGTAGTTTTATTTCCGCACGAGACAAAAAAGACTTAATTTCAATCATTTAAAGCAAATTTAAAAAGACACAGTATCTTTTCTTTGTACACAGACACTGCTTTTTTTCTGAAGACAAGGTTCAAAGGGAAATTCTTTCACATGAAACAGGAGAGAGACAAAGTAGATCTGTTTTCCAGAGGACAGTCTCTTCTGTGCGAGCTGCCATGGTGATGCTTTATTTCAACACAAAACCTCCAGTCATCTGCTTCTTTAAGCTCTTTCTCATTCGGTGGCTCTTGCTGGAGAATTGCAGTTTTCACATGTCATTATTCATCTCAGTATGGCTGTCGGATAAGCTTTACTACTCAGAACAGATATGAAAAAAGGGGCAATTTTTAAAGATATTTCAACTCAAGCTAAGGTAAGAAAGGCATTACCTTGAAAAATGACCTATAGCACAAAAATAAAATAAAAAAAACGAACATTACTTGATATGCAAGGATGTTGCTATGGTGTTCTGAATGCATGGTTGCTTACCAGTGATTCAATGATCCATTCATAAAGATAGTCACTTGCTTTGTGTCTAAATTAATCTGCTGTTTTGAATGAATCATTTGAGCCAGTGATTCAATGATTAATTCGTTATGACAATCACTTGCATAGTTTCTAAGTGAATTAGACATTTTGAACAAATCGTATGAATGAATGAGTCAATGAATCACTCATTGAGACAGGGACTTGCCACCACCTACTGGACGTTTTTGTGTCATATTTATTTATCCACGACAGGCCTAAATTAGCTAAAGTACCAGCACAAAAAGACACTCATCAAAATATTGTTTAATAACCAATATCAGCATAAATTTTCCCCAAAAATATATATTTTTTTGTAAGTATCGCACACCCCTACTTTTAGCCTCTGCATCCTCATAAACACACTCATCTTTCCTCTCCAGTTCTGAGAGGATTTCTCCACGCACTGCTAATTCTACCAGCAGCACCGTCAGATTGAGTCAACAGATGCAACAAACACTCTGAAACACCACCAAATCTGTTTGTTTGTCTGAGAGGGAGGAATTAAGAGGGGATTGAAAGGAAGAAGGATGACAGAGGATGGAAAAATGATGAATATAATACAGACAGACAGAAAGCTAGAACATTTTCATTTGATTTGGGAAAGGAAGATGCAGAAGAGCAGAAGGGAAATGAGGTGGATTTATGTGAAGAGAGAGTCACGGTGGGCGTTCACAGCCTGTTTTGTCTCTCTTAGACCATTTTTGTTACATTCCCCCACATTCTCATTCCCTCTGTGTCTGTGCTGACAGCTCCAGTTTTGCTTGACGTGCCATTTGTCATTGATTGACCAGCAGTGATGGGCTCAGGCAGATGCTGAAACTAAACTTCTTTCAGGCAATCCCTTTCTGTTACATAACACAGACGACTGTGGGGGTGACACAGTTAGAAGAACTACATACCACAACAATAATATCGAAGCGGTTAAAGCTGCAGAGTGTAACTGCAAATCTGTAGCAAACAAAACTGCTAAATAATGACTGTTTTCAAGCAGGTTTCACAAACATTACTGCCTCTTCTACACTGCTCCATGCCTGTCATTGGTCAGTCAAACATATAGCTCCGCCCCCAAACTCATACCATTGGTTGAGCAGTTTTTGGTCTGCAGATGAATGTTAACTCATGAAGTTAAACTACCAATAACTGACTATAAAATCTATTTCAACTATTCGAACGTATATACAGTTACACATAACTAGTTTAGTAAGAGTTCATTACAGCATTAAAATCAACAAGCAATGGTCTAAATCTGCCATTGATGGATGCTTTAAAGTTTAAATAACCTAACTATGCCCATAAGTTTTCTTACATAACAGATAAAATTTCAGCATATATTCAAACAATTTTGCAAATTATTAATTATTAATAGGCCTTTTTTGCCAATGCTGATACACTTATCTTTAACTGAAATAAAGTAAAATAAATTCAATATAAATATTAAATTTAAATTAAATTAAAAAAATTAATTTTATTTAATTTAAATTTAAATATTAGATTAAAAACTTACAAAATAATAATGAAATTATGATTAGATATATAATCCCTTCCTCAAAGTGTAATTTCGAAGTTTAACAGAAAAGCTGGCTTTAGAAAGGACCGACACAAATCCACTAATACATCATCTGGCTATCACGGGCCTGTGGGAGAGAGGTTATTAACTAGTTTAGTGTGAGGCAGGATGGGCTAGTTTTAACTCAGCTTCTAATCTTTAGTTGCTGAGCTCAAAATCCTCACAGAAGAGCTGAAGCTCGACTAAAAGCTCAGTTTATTCTCGAAAGGAGAATAGCAGCCAAACTGTTATTATTTCCCACTCGTCTAACTCAGTGCTCTACTTAGCAACTGCACTCTAGTTTAACACCGACAGCTCTTTGAATCAATGCTTTCTCATCTATTGTTGGCTGATCAAATGCAACTCAAAGTCAACTTGGGAGATATTTAAAAATGTCTCAGGTTAGGTGTGTAACAATGGTTCCCTAAAGTGAATGAAATGCTGCGTTGGAACGCCTCTGCATGACCCCGTCAGAGATATGTGTTGAATCAGTCCAATGGAGAAGTGAGATATCACGAGTGACATGTGTAACCAGTAAGCTTAAAAGTGCACCCTGCAAAGTCTACGTTAGCTTCTGATAGGACGAAATAAGCGCCTGCAGGGATGCAGGTAGTATGCAGGGAGATGCAGTGTCTTGTTCCCTTTTGGGAACCATAATTACATACATAACCTGAGACGTTCCCCATCAGGGAACTCGAGCTGCATTAGAACGTTTGGGAACAAGAGAGAGTCTACTAAGGGAACCAGACTCTCTGGGCTGGTCACTTCGGTGCCCTGAAGCGGATGGCCGGCAAGGAACGACCAACCAAACACAAGCAGTTTCTTCCTTGCTCTTTTATCTAGTTTGGAGCGACATACTGATCCAGAAAGGCTCTGCGCTGTACCAAATACCTTCCACTTCTTAATAATAGATTTTGAACTGTTTTTGTGTCCATCTCCTGACCTGTGCCTGTCCACAACTTTATCCTGGAGATATTTTGATGGGTGCCCATAGTTGATTGTTTACTTCAGTTGCACTACCAAGGGCTGAGATGCTCCAGGAAAGCTCTTTTCATGCTGAGCTAATCGAAATTAGCACAGCAGATCACAGCTGAAGGTCACATGGCTTTGTGTGCCATTCAGAAGATGATTAGCTGCACCTGATCGAGTTTACAAGTAATTTTAAGGAGGGGGTGATCCTTTTTCCCACTCATTGATCCTGTTTATTTATTTATTCTGATATGTCGGTGTTATATCTCTCACTTGTATGTTATAAGATGCACTGAGTAAATACAGCTGGATAAAACAAAAACTGTGTCCATCTACATTTCAGGCAGCAAAGCAACAAAATGTGATTATTTTGGTGGTGGGGGGGGGGGGGGTGATTGTTATACCCACTGTGTGTGTGTTTTGTGTGTATATATATATATATATATATATATTAGGGCTGGTAATTTAACACGTTAATTAGATTAATTAATTAATTATGGAGAAAAATAACACGTCAAAATTATTAACGCATTTAACGCACTTGCCCCGTCCCAGACATATATGGATCATCTGCCATTTCCTACAGTCGATCGATGGCTAATATGAGGCAAAGCAACAATTAACTTTGTGATGGAGCCTAGAAAATGTCTCTAAAATTCAAGATATGGGGCAAAATGCCCGTTTGAGATTGTGTCTCATATTTACATCACTTATTTAAGAAATATCACAAGAGAAGTAGGCTAAGTGCAATACCACACGAGTGCAAATGTGATACTCATCTTATACAACAGTTCATTAAGAAGTTAATATTGTGTTATTTTAGACACAATGTTGACTGTTTTGCTCTATTTTACCAACCAAAATATAAAGACAAATCAGAACTGATCATCCCTGAGCAACCCACAGCGGCATTTCATTTCTTAATCCACGTTTTGAATGAATTTGGTGAACCATTTGGCGTGTTAAACCATTGGCCATAGTCATGTTGGCTTTGAAGCGGTGTATGACATCAAAGTATCGCGAAAATGATTCAGAAGCACAAGGAGTCATCTGCTCTCTAAGCTCTTGAAGACAAGCCTAATGATTCAATAAACCATTCATAAAGATTCATTTACTTCACTCCTGAATGAATCAGCTATTTGAACGAATCAAATGAATGAATAAATGACTTGATGACTTTATCATTAAGATATTTACCACCACCTACTGGCAGTTTTAGTTTATTTCATTAAAGAAATAATACAATAATATTTTCATAGTAATAATAATAAAAATAAGAAAATATATTATTAAAGTTATATTTCACCCAACCAAAAATGACAATTCGGTCATCATTTACTCACATGGTCCAAAAGAGTAGGCTATATGTAATACATTTTATCAAACAAAATATTTCTTGCTGAACCTAATTTTTGTATTGTTTGATGGTTTACACAACAATGACCTTAAATTATCTTTTGTGAGTAATTACTCCAAATTTGATGTTTGATTAATTTGATTAACTAATCACCACATTGTGTAATTAATTAGATTAAAAATTTTAATCACTTACAAGCCCTAATATATATACTGTATAATATAAGAACTACATACCACAATAATAATATCGAAGCAGTTAAAGCTGCAGAGTGTAACTGCAAATCTGTAGCAAACAAAACTGCTAAATAATGACTGTTTTCAAGCAGGTTTCACAAACATTACTGCCACTTCTACACTGCTCCATGCCTGTCATTGGTCAGTCAAACATATAGCTCCGCCCCCAAACTCATACCATTGGTTGAGCAAGTTCTGTGTGGTTGCTAGTATGTCTAGGTGGTTGCTGCGAGTGGTTGCTATGGTATCCTAGAAGGTTGCTAGGGTCATCTAGGTGGTCACTAAGGTGTTCTGATTGTTTGCTAGGTGGTCCATTCTCAACTCTCTGATTTGTGGTTTCAGCTCCCTCCTTCAATGTACACCTGTGGGAATTGTCAACCTTTTTTGCACATTTTGTGCAACTGAAATGGCAAAGGTACATGTTAGAGGTCTGTTCAAATCACTAACACTAACTCACTATGAGCAACAGTAATACTGACGCAGCCTTAGCAAAGCCCACAAATTATGGCTTTTACACAGCACTTTCTCTCTCTGCCGCTCTTATATTCTCCCACTCCACTTCTCTTTCTACTTCTCTCCGTCTTTGGCAATGATGAGAGCATGATTGAAGTGGCAAGAAGGTAATTGACATTCTGTAACAATGATAAAGACCTCCGAAGGGACTGTGCTGCCCCAGTGACAGCCACTCATTTCTGATTTGTTTGGACAGTGCATCGTTCTGTTCATTTGGCCCTCTCCCACTTTGTGCATTACAGGCCTTTCAAGAATAAAAAGGCATTTTGTGAAAGGCTGGCTGTTGGCTCCGGCTCAGATTAACCAGTGGGCCACCCGCACATGTGCCTGAGGGTTTACTCGATAACTTTGTGGCTTCAAACTCTCACAAATATTACACATTCTGAATAAAAAATGTATTTTAGCATTCCCAGAAATTACAAAACAATTTCAGCTCATCGTCCAAATTACCCATAGAAAAGAAAGATGTGACCTGATTAACATCGCAGTTGAATCCTAGACAGCAAAAAGATTAACTGAGAGGCAAATAAAGATCTCAACTGTGCTTAAGTCTGAGACGCAATCAAAAGTATGAATAAGATCTGATTCTGTTCCACCAACAATGCCAAAATTAAAGAGAACAAATGATGCCCCTTTTTACAAGATCATAAGAGATATTCATCTTAAAATAACCCACAGATTATTCATTATACTATACCAAAAATATATATTTTTTAACATAATCAAAAACATTTGTGCATGTCTTTAAATGCAAATGAATCACTTCAGAATCAAGCTGGAAGCAGTAGGTCATCTGGGTACTTTTGTCTACTTTTTTAAGACTACTGTGAATTCGGACATACTTCTTGTTTTTCACCTACTAAATAGTGGAGAAGTAGCCTATGCAATTTTGGATGCAGCCACCATTTTAAGACATACTGTGTACACTTAATTATGTTCAAAAACAATATAAAATGCATTTTGCATAACAGGTGCCCTTTGAAGGTATGATGTATAGGGAATGTGTGAATTTGGTCAAATGTATAATTTGAAAGCTCTGGATTAAAACTCTACCGAATGCATAAATGTAAATGTTGAGAACTCAATATGAACTTCTTTCATGATTAAATAATTTTTGTTGCCTCATTTGTGTCGTTGTGTCTCATGTCTTTTTATTTTTTTAAAGAAGAAACATCTGAGACAATGTCGACCTCATTTATTCAAATTCACGCACACTCAGAAAGACTGTCGACCAATGCATCAGGATATTCATGCAAAATGCAAACTATTTATTTACAGTGACTAAGCAAAAACAACAAATGCTTTTCATTCCATTGATTTGAATCGTAATTAAGACTTCCAGTTGAACCGCCGTGCAAAAGTAATGAGAAACACTTCAAAATTGACATCTAAAAAGATCACACTCACCGTTTTTGTCAGCTCGGCGGAAAATCTGTGAAGAGATAAAGATGGAAAAACATTCAATGGCCAGTTTATCAACGTGAGCAGCATTCAGAAGCATAGAGGACTGATGGAAATGCTCAGTGCTGATCAATACCGAATATAATTTGGCCTGAATGTCGTTAATGAACTGCTTCTTTAGAGCTTTGCTGTGCTCCCTCTGCAACACTGATGGAACGTGACATTATAACTGAGATGCTTTATAAAGATTGTTAGATACAGAAACAAACAAGCCATGCTCTCAAAAACCATCCACAAAACACACACCTTTTATGGAGGCAAATGTCCAATTGCTATAGTGGCGCTAGAAGACTTTCACTATAAGAGAAAGTTACGGGTGCATCCTGGGATGCTTCTTAACAATACATTGGAGGAAAATTATGCTTTCTGCTCCGAATAATTCCTAAAAATGTAAATATTGTTCAAAAGTTTGGGGCTGTCTTTTCTGCTCATCAAAGCTTGGTTTTAAAATACAGTAAAAACAGTAGTATTGTGTATTGTGTAAAATATATTGTTGACAGATATGGTTGGTACATATACCATATAATTAATCATTATATAGATTTTATTAACACATGTACATTTGTAAATTTTTCTAGTGGGATTTTATATATATTTTATATATAAAGTTATGAACTTATATTTTCATCTAACCAGAGAATTCATGAATGTGAAAATTATATGTAGCCTTAGGTAACATGCTATTATCACTAAGTTCATACTGTATATGTCATTACATTTCTGTATACATGCATGCTTCTATTTTCATGCCAGAATGTGCAATGCCTTAGCAACCACTGAGAATGTACTAGCAACACACTAAAACACTCTGGAATGCTGTGAGTTTTTGCATTTACAAGTATCTCTTCATTAAATGTAAAACTCAAGTTTTGTGATGTTGTACTGCACAGAAACTGACAGGAGAAAGCTCGGTAGTAGTTTCTGCAATATTAAATTTCATGCATAATTCTACATCCTGATGACAAATTCATAAATAAGAGATGTTTGAAATGACATGATCTGAAATGCAAGGCAAAAGACAGCAACGTTAGAAATCGTCTCTTTAATGAAACTATGAGAATACATGACAGAATCATACGCTGAGATCAGTCTGCGCTTGAACAGACTGAATTCTTCCAAGCAGCACAGTAACATTGATCATGATATATATCAGAACTGTCAGAAAACTTTGCTGTATTTGCTGTGATGATTAAAGATGCAACTTTTCTTCCCCAAGTGCACGCTAAAGGAGGAAAGCTTTAGATACAAACACAAAGCTTTGACTTTTTTATCTCCCAAATGCACACGTTGAGCTCTTCATTCACAGACAACAAAAGCTGGAGATGCGTATAAAGTCAACGTAGAAATGTCTAATGTAATGTGAAACAGGATATTCAAGAAAAAGAAATGTAGGATGGGACTTGATTTTATCCACTTGGAATTTACTGGATCAAGAAAAATGAGCATTTCATATCACAATGCCAGATCCGAATATCGGCTGAAATGGAGGATCGGTTTTTAGATTTGAAAAAGATTTTAGAAACAGTAGTCTAAAACAACGACTTAAGAGTATTTGGCAACTGTTTAACATTAACCGAATGCCTGCAGCCAAAAAAAGAGTTGTCTCAGAGACAGAGCAAGTTAATGCTTTTTAATAAAAGAGTGCACTAATGAATCATTCAAAAAAAGACAAGGAAGATGTGCTAAATAAGGTCAGTTTTGAGGACAAGAGCACGCACGCACACACACACATCCTCTCTGTTGTCGAATCCCTTCTAAGACAGCTTACTTAACCCTGCTGAGAGAACATCTGCAACTTTTTATCTGTCACTAACACGACTGCAAACAGCCCTAAAGATGCTGAAGCAGGTATACTGCTAGTACATTAAACACATCCACAATACATGCAATAAACATGCAAGACAGAAGATTAAAAATACAATTTTCTTCTAAAAGCTCTACTTGATAATGATTTTTCATGTATATGAGCACAAAAAGAAACATGCAAACACATCCAAAATATATTGCATTGCATTGAAGAAAATATAGAAATCGTGATTTCAGCAAATATGATTCACCAGTAGCTGCTGCGATTGTTTAATTGAACAGAATAAATGCGTGAAAGCATCAAAATCACTATGCATGAATGACATTTATGATTGAATGTGAGAGTGACAAAGAAAGACATTTCAACTAGAATAAAAAGAGATGACAATTTATGTTTATATGCATATTGAAGCCTCAACATTACAAATACATTGTGCCTAAATGTTAATGTGTAAATGAGCTGTATATCCTATATCTAAGGCTATAGTAGCCTAAAAACTGGCTATCTGATGTTACAATGGAAGTCTAAAAAGAAGACATGACAATGCATTTGGATTTTCTTATTGTGCTGGATAATAAGCGCCTAAACTGATCAATTATTTATTCCCCAAACTGTATAACAAGCAATGCATTACAGCACAGCCTATTTAAAGATTATATTGTCATATGTGCATAACCAACATCTCTCTCTGTCCTATATTATTAGAAGTGAGTGACACAGTGACTTGTCTTCTTGGGTTCAAGGTGAATGTTTGCATGGTCACCTTTTGGTGGGTTCAGTGACCGATCGTTTGGCTACTTACATCGTGAAAGATGGACAGTCCGTGAACCGCATCCTGCATCTGATGCTGCTGCTGTTTGGAGCGGAGATGCTCGCGCTTCGCCGACTGGAGACACATCGTGATCATCTCGGTGCACGCCAACATCTTTAAACGAGCTGTTTAAGAATTTAGAAAAAAGAATATGCACTTAATGACATCGGTATATAAGCAGAACTCGGAGTGAATGAGATCGGAGCTGGTGTGTGAACAGCAGCACGGCGCTTGTCTTCTGGGGAGAGTGCTACTGAGGAACACTAGTGAATGCCAATGAATCGTTCTTTTGACTGAACCGGTTCTTTTGAATGATTCGTACGAACTGATTCGAAAAGCGCTTGTGAATCACTCGCCTAAAACCTTTGTAGGTTTTTTACTTCTTCTCTGTCTGTTGAGCAGATTTATGGCGTGATAAAGAGATATATTCAAAATCATCTCTGTAAAGAACTTTAACTTTTAACCTGGCTTTATCCAAAGTCCAGATTTATATTCTGGAAATATGTGCAAACTAGTGCATATTTAACTGATGGACAAAACGAATCAATGCATCTTTTTTATAGCAACGATTCATTGAAATGAATCTCCGAATGAATCGATTCGCGGAAATGATTCAGACTTCCAGGATCTTTCTCCACCTCTTTGGATGCTGATTGGTCCAGCAGTAGTTCAATGCACATCACTCCCTTGACTCGCTTTAGGGCAAATCCATTAATGTTATTTACAGCAATTTATTTAATGATATGACACGTTATTACAATAAACGTTAACATTAAAGATTAAAGATTAAATAAAAATGTGATATAAAGTCGTCTAAACTGTATTTTAAATGTCCTCAGTTCATCATTGAGAACCACCATTATAATAAAATACACAAAGTATTCTCATGGTATATCAAAGTAAAAATAATAATAATAATAAACACCATGGTATTTAAAACAGACTACAGTTACTTTTTTATTGATTATGTATTATTCACAAAATAGCAATAAATAATTCATCATTTATTGATTCTCCAAAATTCATTTTTTAAATTCTTATACACTCTTATTCACAGAAAGGCTTCCAGTTTTGTGTAAAATCACAAGCATTTGACCTCTGGATTCACAAAACATATTTCAAATGTTTCAACAAATTTCACTTCATTTATTATTTACATGTTATGTTTGTCATCTGAACATCTTTCACCTCAATATACTTACCTGAGATTTTAAAAGAACTATTTAATAATTAAGTATCACATTTGCATGTTCAAGGTTCTATATATATATATATATATATTTCTCGATTTATTTCGATTTATGATATTTAAAAATTATTTATTTTAATTTGACATTTTTATGATTAATGAATGATTAACTTTTCATTAAACTCACTGCTGTACCTTTCTGAAACCTTGACAATGTCATTTTTAATGCATTTTATTTTATTAATTTCAACAAATGGAATATATTTTCTTACACTTTGTATGTCAGTATCGTACAAGATTATCCTATTTAAATCAATGTGATAAAAAAAGTTAGTTCAAAAGTAATCAAAAATGCGTCTGATTAATATTACCTGAAATGAGTAATGAAACGGATTACGTTACACTAAACAATTTTTCTTGTAATTTAAAGTTAATAACAGATTACAGTTTGTTAGTAATCTACCCAGGCTCTGTGCTCACCGGTATATTTCTAAAAACTCATTGCAGCTCAGGGTATAATGTCCAAAAACGTCAATGACAGATATACCATGTTTTTGTATTATAGAACTGGTTTATATTTCAAAGTAGTATTATTAGCAATTCCTGCCCTGACAAACAGCGCCATCTCGTGGAAGAACAAATAATAAAGAAATAATGTTAAGAAATCAATGACCTCCTCATTCTGAAGTACACACACACACACACACACACACACACACACACACACACACACACCTAGTGTTTCAGTCTATACAATGGTGAAATGAAACACAATGTACGCACCTGCCCTGTACAAACAAACATTACAAACAATCACTAGCTACTCACTCCCTGGAAAGCATCGCTCTCTCCAAATAATCTCTCAGAGCCAAAATCATCATCAAGGACACATGCATCCAGGACAGCACCTGTTTAATCCTTAACAGCAAAAACCTCTTGCTTACACAACAGTTGCTATCAAGACTTTAAAATTATCAATGCACTTATGTTAAAATATAATTCCAACCAAGTTATTATTTTCACTAGTCACTTATTTCAAAATCTCTTCTGTCTATACTGCTGCTATACAACATGCAATATATACAAAAGCTATTGTACAATATGCAGTATGTAAATCTGCAATACCACTGTCTAAACACTTTATTTATCAGCATTTAAAACAAATGCACTAAATAGTATGTCAGGTTGAAATACCATATGTGAAACACTACATATCTGCAGTAAGGGTGCAATAATATGTGCAATAATAAGCACTATTTCATGTCAGTGTGCAATACTATATATAGTCACTAAATTAAATTCCATTTAAATTGTACTTTTGTATAAACTTACTGTGCATATCAATGTGAAGGTCCACGTGCAATACTATGAATGGTCATTTTACTTCAGATTGCACAGTGTGAAAATCATGAAAACTGTACTGTACAGTCTTGTTATTGTCTGTGGTTGTATGTTTGTTTTTCTAACACCAGTCAGGAGCAGTGCTCCTACATTCGTTGTATGCAGAAAAAATACAATGACAATAAAGGCATTCAATTCAATACAGTATACGAAAACGTCGCGTCACGTGACGGGGTCGCGCCGTGACGTCGCCCTGACGTAGAGCCAGCACTGGTGGCGGACCGTTGGTCGCCGGTTGAGATGGAGTGAAGTTCATTCAAACGACGGGAAGATTACCTCCGAACCCGTTAAAAACGAGCCTTAGAAACATTTCCCGTGATCATAAGACGGTAAGATACAAGCGACACACGAATATAGAGCACAAAATGGAAGAAAAACAGCCGCGTTTGGGTAATGCGTTAGCTCGTTTGACTGGTGACTGACTGGTAACGACTGTGTTGACAGCTCATTAATTAATTCACGCAATTTACAGTCTAAAACGATTATCAGCTATTAGTTTCAAATACATATATGTGTTTAGTTGACTTATAAACGTCTGACTGACGTCTTGCTGTTTTGTTTTTGTAGCTGCGTCAGTCAGTTACGCTGCGTGACGTCACTTCTGCACTGTTTTACGGTATCATAACACAAAAGTATCTGACACCATTACTTACATGGTACTCCAAGATGCTTGTAATATTATGTAAATATTGATATATATGGTGTATGTCAACGTATCATGTTTATACCATCTGATATCATCTCTTTAGAAACTATTAAAGCTGAATGGAGTAAAATAATTAACTACTTTATGACAGTTGTCTTCAATTGCACGTCGTTTTAACAAATGCAAATAAGGCATTATCTAATTAAATATGCACTCATTTGCATACATTTCAATAACAGAAACCCGAAAACCCGGATAAAACCAGGTTCAAAATCTATTGTGTGATTTTGTTGACACATTAGAGTTAAAATGTCTCTTTTTGTCACTTCATAAATACTGTCAACGGTCATAAAACTATTTAAACTATGTTTTTAAGAAAAAAAAAGTTATGCGAATGTATCAGGTATAGTCAAATACACATAAAACTTCATGTTGTTGACACTGTATTTTATTTTATAATCACTTAAATATTATTAAAAGTATTATAATATTACTATAATAATATAGATGATTGTGAATATGACAGAATTAGTGTTTTTTTTTACCCTCTGTCCATATTGTGCATTTTGTCTAAATATTTTTTATTGGGGAAGTCGTGGCCTAATGGTTAGAGAGTCGGACTCCCAATCGAAAGGTTGTGAGTCCCGGGCCGGCAGGAATTGTGGGTGGGGGGAGTGCATGTACAGTTCTCTCTCCACCCTCAATACCACGACTTAGGTGCCCTTGAGCAAGGCATCGAACCCCCAACTGCCTGCTCCCCTGGCGCCGCAGCATAAATGGCTGCCCACTGCTCCGGGTGTGTGCTCACAGTGTGTGTGTGTGTGTTCACTGCTCTGTGTGTGTGCATTTCGGATGGGTTAAATGCAGAACACAAATTCTGAGTATGGGTCACCATACTTGGCTGAATGTCACTTCACTTTTCACTTTTTTCTTTTTTTTATTAAGCTTTATTGAAAGCATTGTTAATTAATGGGGGAAAACGTCTCAGGTTACGAATGTAACCTTGGTTCCCTGAGTAGGGAACGAGACACTGCGTCCTCTAGGGGTCGCTATTGGGAACAGCTCGTCGTGACCCGTGTCTAAAGCATACAATGAAAAAACGCCAACCCGTTGGCCGGCGACAGCCTCTGACGTCACTAACGGCGCGACTATAAATAAGCGCCCGGAGAGCACGTCATTTACTTCTTCGTCTGAAGCTTGCGTCCGAAGCATGGCTTAGGAAGCTAGAGGATGCAGTGTCTTGTTCCCTACTCAGGGAACCAAGGTTACATTCGTAACCTGAGACGTTCCCTTTCAAGGGAACTTCGGACTGCGTCCTCTAGGGGTCGCTATGGGGAACAGTATACCCACGCCGCCATGCTGAGGGGAGTGCAGGCCAGAACCATGGCAAACACTAAGTCCCAACTCTACCATTTCCATGGGAGTTGCCCCGTTTAGACGGCTGTCCGTGACATTATACCTTACGGCCAGAGGCCTAGGCTACATACCCAACTTACCTGTTAGGGCCTCGACCCAGGGTAGAGCTCAAGGCTTGGAATGAAGAAGGATTCCTTTAGAGGGATATGGCTAAGAACCCAGTATTTATACAAGGTCTCGCCTGTCACACAGGGTTAACCGCTTGCTCTCGCACAAGCTTGCTGAAAATTCTGTCTCAACAGATCCCTAGCAGCAACACCCTGTTTAGATGGGTATCGGAGGATACATGGGTGGAGTGGCGCCCAAGATGAACGGGGCTTTTACCAACTCAAGAAAGGGCACAAAGAAACCGCGCGAAGCCCTCACCATAAAGGATTTAAGAAAGAACGCAGAGCACTAGCGTGCAAACTTACCACAGTGTGGATTTCAGAAAG
Source organism: Carassius carassius (assembly GCF_963082965.1). Lineage (NCBI taxonomy): Eukaryota > Metazoa > Chordata > Actinopteri > Cypriniformes > Cyprinidae > Carassius > Carassius carassius. The sequence goes on from NC_081764.1 coordinate 1,513,664, forward strand.
TGCACAAAGACCTCGCATGTACACTTACCATAACATGGATTTCGAAATACTGTTCAAAGGAGGGGCTCTTGTGGCACTCTGATCGGGCCTCTCACAAATGGAATGGTGCATCTCAAAACAGTATGTTTGAGAGTCATCAACCTAATCTGAGCGCTCTGGGGGAAATAACAGAGAACTCCGTCTCATATGAGAGGAGAACTCCGAATTTAGATTAGTGCACTCATAGGCGACCCTCCTTGGAAAAGGGGAGCGCTGCTAACTACCACGAGAAACACCCGGATATCCCCTCAACATTGATGGAGCTCTGGATTGGAAAACGGTCTTAAAAACCTCGGTTGAGAGACCGGAAGCTACAAATTGTGCCTTCCCAGAGATCACACCTACAGCCTCTAAGCTCCATGCGGGGGCGCACCCTCCACCTGCGAGAGGAGATCTCTCCTGACAGGAACCTCCCATGGAGTACCGTCAAAAAAGAGAAATCAGGCCCAGGAATCGTACCTGGCCAGAACGGGGCTACTAACAGCAGCCAAACACCGTCCCGGCGCACTCTCTCCAGAACTCCAGAGCAGAGCAATCTGAAAAAAACCGTACAGATGAAGCCTCGGCCATGTCTGTACAATGGCGTCCAGCCCCATTGGAGCTGGATGAGTCAGAGGAAGCCAGAGGGGACAGCGCGATGCTCTCTTGAGTTGCAACAGATCCACCCGAGCATGTACAGTTCTCTCTCCACCTTCAATACCATGACTGAGGTGCCCTTGAGCAAGGCATCGAACCCCCAACTGCTCCCCGGGCGCCGCAGCATAAATGGCTGCCCACTGCTCCGGGTGTGTGCTCACTGCTCTGTGTGTGTGCATTTCGGATGGGTTAAATGCAGAGCACAAATTCTGAGTATGGGTAACCATACTTGGCTGAATGTCACGTCACTTTCATCATAAATCCAGCATAGGAGACTGTTATGCAAGAAATTCCCCACCTAACCTCAATTAGGTGGAGAGCTGGTGGTTACAGGGAAAGGAGGATAAAAAACAGAAGTTAAAAAACACCCAAGGGAATGAGTAGCTACGTTAGGTATCGCTCCGATTCGGACGAGAACGCTGCCTCGTCTGAATCACATCCCTCAGGTCCTGCTTACCTCCTCGTGACCCACGATTCCTCTTACCCTTACCTGTCGGCGGGGGAGGAGCGCGCCTTCTGCGCCTTCAGCCTTCTGCGCCTGTCTTTGATCCTCAGATCGAGAAGGGCCAGGACCCCTATATTGATCGGGCTCGGACCTGGACCTTCGTGGAATGAAGGATTTAAAGGCAGCTGAGCGCGCCCTTGACTCCCTGAACTTCTCCGCCACTGTCTCAACGGAGGTACCGAAAAGTTCGGAAGGCGAGACCGGAGCATCGAGAAGAAAGCCCCTTTCTTTCCTCCCGATGTCTGCCAGGTTCACCCACAGATGTCTCTCCGTTACCACCATGGCCGCCATAGACCTACCCATGGCAGAGGCGGCCTGCTTGGTAGCACGAAGAGAGAGGTTTGTGGTGCGGCACAGCTCGGCGACCTGATCAGCTGAAAGGCCCTCGCCTTCATCCAGGTCCTTCAGCAGGTCAACCTGATAAGCCTGAAGCACTGCCATCGTGTGCAACGAAGCCACAGCCTGACCTGCTGCTGCGTATGCTCTGCCATTTAAGCCGGATGTATCCTGGAGGGGCTTAGATGGCAAAGAGGGAGATTTAATAGAGGATGTTTCCCCCACAGAGAGATAGCTAGCTAGCGTCTCTTCCACAGGGGGCATCCTCTCATAGCCGTTTTCGCGCATTGCCTCGATATTGGCATAACTCGTATGCTGAAACCGATGGATGCGAGGAGAAAACGGCCTCTTCCATTCTTTCTCAATTTCTGCATGTAAATCAGGCAAGAATGGAAGGCTCACCTGGGCTGGAGGGCTATGGTCAGACAAATAACGCTCGTCGAGACGACCTCGCGGCGTCACTTTGCTGGCACGCTTCCATGGCAAGTCCAACTTTGCCATGGCGCGATCCATAACCTCTAACAGCTCCACATACGCAGGGCAGGAGGATTGAGGAGACTCAGCCTCAGCTTCTTCGCCACCCTCAAACATCTCCTGCTCTTCCTGGGCAGAACCCAGCAGAGCACAAACTTCAGTATCAGAAAGGGTTAATGACAAAACATCTTCCTCCTGAAGTTCACTCTCGTCTGCCGCCAAAGAGCGCCAAAGGGAAAGTCCCTCTCTAAACTCCTCAGCGAGCTCCATCTGCGATCCCCACAAGCTCATTCTCCTCCGTGCCTCAGCAGCGGCAGGTCCTGAACCGCGGGAATCAGACGGCCGTTCCTCTTTCCTCGAAAAGAGAGACAGACGAGAGCAGAGCTTTTTCATAGAAAAACGCTCGCAGTGCACGCAGGTCGCGCCCTCAAGGACATCGCGTGTGTGCTCTTCACCCAAACAAGAGACGCAAAGACTGTGTGTGTCATCAGGTGTCAAATAACGACGAGGTGTTCCCCATAGCGACCCCTAGAGGACGCAGTTCGAAGTTCCCTTGATAGGGGACTGTTCTTTACTTCAATGAGTGATTGCTATTGATATCCTGATTTTAAATCCAAACAGGAATACTTTTTCTACAGTATAACCTCTGGTTCTCTAAATTAAAATGCATTTTCCTCCAGGGCTTTTTCCTTTCATGCTGCATTACCTTATTTCTCTGGTATAATTAGGGTGTTATGGAAAAGATGGGATTAGGTCCTGGTCCTATTATATATAAATATTATTATAGTTTTTGTTAATATTTTTAGTTTTAATATTTTTCTTTGTTAATTATAATTTTTAGTTTCCCTTTTCATTTTCATTATAGTTAAAATATTAGTAATTATTTTAGTTGTTTGTCATTTATTTATATAGTAGTATATACATTTTTCTTTCAGTTTTAATTATTTTAGTACAACACCTTAAAAAAGCATGATCATGATCTTTATTTAATATCCTAATGATTTTTGGCATAAAGGAAAAATCTATAATTTTGACACATAATGTTTTTTTAGCTTTTGCTACAATACGCTGTTTAGATGTAAGATGAAAAAAATAATAAGCTATTTATTTATTTTTTCTAATTTTATGTTGGTTCTACTGTTTATTTATATCGTTGTTCTAATTTCTTATTAAAATGAAATGAAAAACAGTTATATTTATTGTGATTATTAATATAGTAATTATTGTTAAGAAAAGAAGTGGAGGAAAAGATGCAACGTTGCTCAGTGATTTTGCTTTGGGACCCAATTTTTTATTCCAAAATTCACTTTGCTGATCCTTATCGACTTCAAACATAATTTTTGCTTGACTCCAACAAATCATGCATCATTTTGAAGGTTTCTTCTCATGTATAGGTCACATTTATATTTGTAATTATGGAAAAAATCAGCAGAGCAAGTACAAATCTGAAGAAAATATTTCTTATTGTTTGCTGATGAAATGACTCACAGCTCATGAGTTTTTGTGATGATGAAACTTAACCCAATTAATATTGATCTATATGTTTATTTGTGTATTTTAGATTTGATCCACAACTCTTTTTAATGGCCGTACAATGAAGGCCCAACTTCAGATAACAGGTGAGCTGACAATCTTTATTTTATGATTTTGCATGCATTTACTGTATTTTTGTTTGAACTCATTGCAATACAGCCCTAGCATTTTGTTGTCATGTCATCAGATTAATACTTTTGATAGATCTGTGATTATATTTTTCATCTTCTATCAGTTCTGTCTGCTAAGCTGCAGGACGGTAAGAAGAATTGGTTTGGACCCAGTCCTTACGTCGAGGTTTGTGTGGATGGCCAGTCCAAGAAGACGGAGAAATGCACCAACACTCACAGTCCCAAATGGAAACAGTCTCTCACTGTGTAAGAATGCATTGCATACTAAAATAAGTAATTTTTGAGTTACAGAGCGAATGTAGGATCAATATTTATTATTTTTATATTCTCTCTCGAGACTAAAAATGAATGTTATTCTAATAAATACAATATTAAAGTGTAAGATTTTTTTGTTGTTGTTGCAGTTTTGAATTAGCTTTTATTTTTTTACTTTCAGTTTTAATTAATCTTTTTAAGTTAATAATAATTCAATTCAGTTTTTGTCATTTATATATATTTTATATATTTTTTGCTTTATTTTATTTTATGTTTAAGGCAATATTTCTATTTTTAAATATAATATTTATGTTCTATAATATATTTATATGATGTTTTGTTTTGTCGTTTATATTATTTTATAATATTTTCATAGCTTTATATATATATATAGTTTTAGTTTTAGTAATTTTAGTATTTCAACTTAAATTCAGTTTTTGTCATTTATATATATTTTATATATTTTTAGCATTACTTTTTATTTTATGTTTAAGGCTATATTTAGATTTTTTTAAATATATTATATTCTATAATATATTTATATTATGTTTTGTTTTGTCATTTATATTATTTTATAATATTTTCATAGTTTTTTTTTTGTAATTTTAGTATTTCAACTTAAATTCAACTTAAAATTGTATTACTGTTTTTAATATTTAGATTTTATTTCAGCTTCCTTTTTTTGCTGTTTTGAATAGGATTGTATTTTTATATTTTCACTTTTAATTTATATTTTCAGCTTTAATAATAATTGTTTTGTTTTTGTCATTTATGTATATCTTATATTTATTTTAGCTTTATTTAGTTTTATGTTTAAGGCAATATATATATATATATTAAATATAATATTTATATTCTTTAATATATTTATATAATTGTTTTTGTTTAAATTTTTTATAATATTTTCATAGGTTTATTTATTTATTTATTTATTTATCTTTTAATTTTAGTAATTTGTATTTTTTATTTTTTTTTTCAACTTAAATTTGAGGAAAATATTTTTTGTACTGTTTTTGAATATTTTGATTTTTTTTGAGCTTCATTTTTAGTTAAGTAAAATAGTCATTTTAACAACACTGCTCTGTTGATCATATTCCATGTAGGATCGTCACCCCTTTCAGCAAGTTAATTTTCCGGGTTTGGAGTCACCAGACACTTAAAGCAGATATTTTGCTTGGCATGGCCACTCTGGAGCTCAGCGAGACCTTAAAAGCCAACGACATGAAGAGTGAGTTTCTATATTCTCCACTTGTGTGCATCTCATTAGTCAGAGTCAGGTCTCTATGGTGAGTGCTTTTGGGTTTTATAGGCTCTTTGTAATAGACAAAGGCAGGTGAACTGACTCATAGGAGCAAAAAAAGCGTATTTACAGATACTTTGGTCACGTGGGAATCATGTGATAATTCACAGCAAATGTGAATTACAGAACCGCAGATTGATCAATCAGGATGCTACTTTTACAGGCTATTATTCTGAGTATTTGAGTTCTGTAAGCAATGTTATGTGTGTCTCAGTTTGTGAGATCGTGCAGACGCTGCAGTTGACTTCAGACCGAGAGGATTCAGAAGTGGTTGGAGATCTCTCCGTGTGTCTCGATGGACTGCAGGTGGATCCCGAGACTTTTTCTTCTGAGGAACAAAAGCACAGTTGAGACCTTCTTTATCCCTACAAAACATCCAGATTCTTTGCTGTTTAAAATATAGATTTCCCACACGTGAAGTTGTGTAATGTTTCTCTTCTGGCTCAGATGCTGTTGTGAATGCAGGATCCAAACTGAACGGAGATGTAGCAGGAAGGTAAAATAAAGATTACTATGCTTTACTGTGCTATTTCTGAAAGAACAGTACGACGTTATGTGCTAATATCTTTTTTTTCTTTGCTTTTATTTGTATTCTTGGTGAAATTAGTTCTCCAGGGAAATATCTTGACTCAGTGCAATAAGCATTTTATGACTCGTAATACACCATTCATTGATGCATAAAAGTAGAGTGATTTTTTGTTCTTCTTTGGTGTATCTTCTCTTGTATTTCCTCATTGTTTTGGTTTAAATAAGATGCATAGCTGCACATAAAATATTTTTAAATTTCAGTTTAATTTTATTATTTTAACCTATTTGTAGTCATATGTTAGATGGTTAAATTGTGAAATATTAAACTTTTGTCATGCACATAGAATTTGAGTGTGCAAGACGTCAAAAATAAATAAATAAATAAGATGCAAAAAATGATGGTCAGATTATTGAATGTTAGCAGATGAATTATATCATATAAAACTATATTATGCACATAAAAGGAATGTTCTAGATGTTGAAAAATTATTTTTCTTTTTAGCTTTTTGTTTTTAATTTTTATATTTACTTTCAATAATTTTAGTACTTATTTCAGTCAGCTGACATTATTGAATATATATAGCAGTTAAATTATGCAATATTAAACTTCTGTGCCATGCACATAAAACTGGAGTGTTTTAGATAATGAATGTCAATCATAATGTTAAAGATAATTCTAGATAATGGACGTTAAAAAGGTTGTTTGTTTTCCATATTTGTATTTACTTTCATTTATTTTCTATTTCAGTTTTAATAACATGTATAACAAATTATTTCCACATTATTGAACAGATAAAACAGGAATATTTTAGATGTTAACATCATAATTTTATGTATGAATTAATTTTTATGCGTATTTAGCAGTTAACTTATGCAAGAAAGTTTTACATGTCATGCAAATTCAATAGGAATGTTCTAGACTTTTAAAAACGTATGTATTTTTAGCACATTTCCTTTATATAATGACTGATGCGTATTGATTTTAAACTGATTCATGCTGATTAAACCTCAGTCTTCGCACCAGTTGAATGTTGAGACTTGTCTGTCTGTTGTTGGTCCAGTCGAGACTCCTCCCCATCTGGTGACATCACTGATGAAGCGGCGCTGCCCAACGGTCATGCAGTGGGAAGCCCGGGGTCTTTCTCTCCATCAGGAGCGGCTCTGAGACCCCCCCGCACACCTCGAGCCCAGCGGCCACACAAACCTACTTCCTCCACAGGTGGGACATTATCAAAGCACTTCACAGCACTTTGTTTGGATTACGTGGCTCCTTTAAATTGAAGTTTCCTATCTCTTCACTGCATTGTTTTTAAGCGTCCTCTGCAGGCTCAACTCCGACTCACGGCAGCAGCTTTCCCAGCCCGGAAGCATCTCCACAGGTGTGTGTGAACGGAGAAACTGAGACTCAGGGGTCAGGCTCAGGGTCAGATCAGGCTCCCAGCGTCAGTCCAACGCCTCCCAGAGCTCCTCTGATCAGTAACGGCCTTCTTCCTCCTGGGTACGGCATATTTCTTCTCATTTACTTGCTATGTGCCATACGGAGATTATAATAACAGCAGATGGTCTTGCTGCATGTCAGAATAAATGGATGACAATAAAGTCGTTTTATAATAATAAGCCTGGAAGGATTTGATCTGATGTTTTCTTTATTGGTGTGTGTGTAGCTGGGAGCAGAGAGTGGATCCGAATGACCGTGTTTACTACGTGGATCACATTGAGAAAAGAACCACATGGGAAAGACCAGAACCACTGCCACAAGGGTAACCCTGCTGTCTTATTAGAGATCACTTTTCAGCTTCACAGATCTGTCTGTTTGTTGCTAATAGATATTTAAATTGCATATCGATTACAAACAGTGAGGCTATAAGCATAATGCCACTTTACCTACTGAAATAAGACAAGTTCCAGGCATTCATTTTAAAAGAGCATCTGATGACGTAGCATTTAAGCCAGTTTGGTCACTGCATTTCTTTTGACGATTTTTTTAAAGGTCATGCTTTTTATTGTTTTATTATAACTTTTAGCTCAATTTTATGTATTGGAAAAATAATGTAATATTTAAATAATAATAATAAAATCAATAATAGTAACAATAATTATTATTTTGTTTAAAATAATAATAATAAATATTATTGTTGTTATTTTGTTATCAGCAATCATCATAAAAAATGCTCACTGCTCATTTTTAAATGAACATATTTTTATTATTATATAAATATTGTTACAATACGTATTATTTTTCATTTTCTGACCTCTGACGTTTTAGCTACATTTTATGTATTGGAAAGATAACGTAATATTTAAATAATAATAATAATAATGAAATAATAATAATAATGAAATCAATAATAGTAACTATAATTATTATTTTGTTTAAATAATAATAATTATTATTATTGTTGTTATTTTTGTTATCAGCAATCATCATAAAAAATGCTAACTGCTAATTTTAAACGATAATATTAACATCAGTGATACATATTTTTATTATTATAATATAAATATTGTTACAATACATATTTTTAATTTTCTCATTTCTTTTTAGCTCAGTTTTGTATGAAAAATAAATGTTGAAGAGTTATATTTAAATAAAAGTATCTTAAATGTCATCATTCATCAAAAATGACTTTTAATATAAATAATAATAGTAATGATGATATATTATATGGGGTTTTAATTAAGAGTATTATTATGAAAATTAAAAAATGTGTGTAAATTGAACAAGGTCAGATGTTAAAGTGTCCGTGATGAGCAGTTGTTTAGAGAAGCTTGTGTGTGTGTGTGTGTGTGTGTTGTGTTGTAGCTGGGAGCGTCGTCTGGACCCGATGGGCCGGGTGTATTTTGTGGATCATATAAACAGAACTACCACATGGCAGAGACCCACGCTGGAGTCGGTGAGAAACTACGAGGAGTGGCAGAACCAGCGCAGTCAGCTGCAGGGAGCCATGCAGCGCTTCAACCAGAGATTCATCTACGGAGTGAGTGAATGTACACTTAGACTCTTGTTCAAATGATTCCAGATGGAAGGGTTTCCTCTGTAACCTCTTCTATCTTCAGCTGCAGGAACAACTCGCGCCGACAGCTAATAAAGAGTTTGATCCTCTGGGTCCTCTTCCGCAGGGATGGGGTGAGTCAACACTCTTTCATTTTTAAGCGGCAGAGACAGGAAATTAGATTCGACCCTCGTAATAGAGTCTTTTCTGTGTGTTTGTCCCACAGAGAAACAGACTGATAGTAATCGCAGGATGTATTTTGTTCACCATCCTACAAGATCCACACAATGGGAAGACCCTCGAACACAAGGGTGCGACACAGTCACAAACCCACGTTATAATTATATTCTAGATTAGCTTTTAGTTTCAGATTTGTATTTATTTATTGCATTTTTTTTTAAGTTTAGTCATTTATTTTTTTATTTGATTTCAGATTTAGATGCCAAAGCAGCATTCAAATTTTTGTTCAGTTTTTCCATCTAATATTTACAATTTATTTCATTTCTGCTTGAATTAATACTTTTTGAGTTCACTATAATAGCCCTGAATTGCCTCCTTGCGATATTTTTGGATCATGTTGTTTGACTTAACAGAATGAGCTGACGTGCAGCATTATGGCTTTATTTTGATTGTTTAAATGCGTGTCAGGTTGTTGAATGAGAAGCCTTTGCCGGAGGGTTGGGAGATGAGGTTCACAGTGGACGGGATTCCATATTTCGTCGATCACAACAGGAAAACGACGACTTACATCGATCCTCGTACAGGAAAATCCTCCCTGTGAGCCCTTTTAATAGTTTAACTCAGATGCAAAATTCAAGAGTTTATCTTTGGGTGCAAATGTGTTCATATGGAAATAGTAATATGTCACATAAGTCAAATGTTGTTAAATGCAGTTTCATGTTGTTTTAAATAATACACCGTGTGTGAATGTTTCGGTGTAGTTTTACAGTTTCTGTCTTTGTGAACCTGCAGTGAGAACGGCCCTCAGATCACATACGTACGAGATTTTAAAGCAAAAGTGCACTATTTCCGCTTCTGGTGTCAGGTAGGAGAAATGCTCATTAAGTTACAGTTTTTAATTGCTTTGACGCCATCTTCATTCATCTTCAGAACTCTACAATTTTTGTTAAAAACCTGCTTTCGTTCTTTCATTAGGCTTGTAAATGTTTAATTTCACAGTGTTTAATGTCATTTTAATAGTTGTTAATTCAACTTTTTGAGCTACTGTCACTGATTTATACAATTAATAAATGTTATTATAATTAATTACTTATAATAATTATACAAGATGAATTGCAAATGATGCAAAAATAGTATTTAGGTGGGATTTAAAACGTGATTTAGTTTTTTCAGCATGCATTTGAAAACAAAAAGCATTTATTTAACCCTTTTAGAGATGAGTACTTTAAAGAGATCTGAAAACTCACGGCTTATGAAAATAGTGCCAAAGCAAACAAAAACAGTATTTTTTCACATGTGATTTAATTTCTAATAAAATTTGTTCTTGACACCAAAGCAACTAGCAATGCCTCAGCACATTAAGATCCACGTCAGTCGCAAAACGCTGTTTGAGGACTCCTTTCAGCAGGTGAATGACACTTTTTGTACTTGTTTGAAAAGTTAATTTACATGTGGCATGCATTCAGAAATGAAACACTTGTGAATGCATTTGTTTAGATTATGAGTTGCCATCCTCAAGATCTGAGACGGAGACTGTGGATTATTTTCCCCGGGGAGGAGGGGCTTGACTATGGAGGCGTGGCCAGGTACATTGCATCATTTACAGGAAGTGATGACTTGAGTTGATATATGCACACACACACTCACACACAATAAAATTGTGTTTATGTCTCAGGGAGTGGTTCTTCCTGCTGTCTCACGAGGTCTTGAACCCCATGTACTGTCTGTTCGAGTACGCCGGCAAAGACAACTACTGCCTGCAGATAAACCCCGCCTCCTTCATCAACCCCGACCACCTCAAATACTTCAAGTTCATTGGCCGGTTCATCGCTATGGTACGACTGACCTCTGAAGTGTCTTAGTTTGAAATACATTGAAAGCCTGTGAAGATTAACTGTACATTGTCTCTCACACAGGCTCTTTTTCATGGGAAGTTCATAGACACGGGCTTCTCTTTGCCTTTTTATAAGCGTATCCTGAACAAACCTCTGGCTCTGAAAGACCTGGAGTCCATCGACCCGGAGTTTTACAACTCGCTCATCTGGATCAAGTGAGTGAGAATGAGTTACAGAGATAATAGTGAGGGCTTGGGGTTCAAACTGTGGTAATACGAGATCTGAATTACTGGGAAATTAAGAATCCCAGTTGGTGTTGACTACAAAGTGTTTTTCTATAGGGATAATAATATAGAGGATTGTGGCTTGGAGATGTTTTTCTCGGTCGATAAGGAGATTTTGGGAGAAGTGACCACACATGAACTCAAACCTGATGGAGGAAACATTCAGGTGACAGAGGAAAATAAAGAGGAGTATATCAGGTAAAAAATCTCATTTAAACAGATTTATAACAGACAATAATTTTAGTAAAAAATATATATATTTATATATATTTTATAATCTATTTCTGTATTAGCATAATATAGATGAATAGATAATATTAATTAATTACACACACAAAATGTTGGGATCAGTAAGATTTTTCATGTAATATTTTAAAATGTTATAACCATTTAAAATAATTGTGATCTATTTTAATATACTTTAAAGTGTAATTTATTTCTGTGATGTGCAGCTGTATTTCCAGCATCATTCCTCCAGTCTTCAGTGTCACATGATCTTCAGAAATCAGAATAATATACTAACAGTTTTGCTGCTTAATATATAAATATATAATGTTTCATAAAGTGTTCAGCATGACTCCATATCAATGTTTTATATTTGAAAATGTTATATTAAAAGTATCATATGTCAATATATAGTTATATGAATAATATAACTTTGTTTATTATATCTTGTTTTTTTTTTTTTACATTTACAAAAACGTTTTCTACTAGGACTGTAAAAATATCTTCTGAAAATTTAAAGTGAGTTCAAAGTATCGAGTATGTGTCTCTTGTGTTACATTTGTGTCGTCAGTTTTTTTTTTTTCACAATTAAAGGAGGAGCTATGTGGAGGTTTTTACTTTAAAAAAATCTTTAAGATTTATAATTTCATTTGTACATGTATGAAACTGGCTGCAGTTCCTCTAACGGCCACTGGTGTCAGTAACGGTTAGAAATTTCAGAACCTACGCAATGCTCCTTTAAGAATTGTACCCAAATAAACAAATTTGCCGTATTCGCCATAATATCAGAGTGGTTGTGCTGCAGGTTGGTGGCTGAGTGGAGGTTGTCCCGAGGGGTCGAGGAACAGACTCAGGCGTTTCTCGAGGGCTTTAATGAAGTCTTGCCGCAGCAGTACCTGCAATACTTTGATGCAAAAGAACTGGAGGTACAAACCATACTTCATAATGTTCAGAGGCTTTTTTAATATCTAAATGTATCTGGTGTAGTTCTCTGAATTCAGCCAGTATGTTCTGATCGTGTGCTGGTGCTGTAGGTGATGCTGTGTGGGATGCAGGAGATCGATCTGGGCGACTGGCAGAGGAACATCATCTATAGACACTACACTCGCAGCAGCAAACAGATCGTCTGGTACTGGCAGGTCAGACTTAACTAGTAGCTGTTAATCTCACAGTCTAGCATCAGACCCATTAAATTAAACCCAGATGTTCCTAAATGTGGAGATGCATGGTCTGTTGTCTGTCTGTGTTTAGTTTGTGAAGGAGATAGACAATGAGAAGCGAATGCGTCTGCTGCAGTTTGTGACCGGCACGTGTCGACTTCCTGTCGGGGGATTCGCTGACCTAATGGGTAAGGGTCAAAGATTAACTATATATATATATATATATATAATGATAAAAAATTTGAATTTAAAAAGAATGGCTATAAAAACTTTTAATTAAAAAAGAGCAATTATTTTGTTTGTGACCATTTTTCTGATTTTCAGAATCAATTTAAATGAAATCGTGTCTTCCCCTTACCATGTATGAAAGCAAATAAACATTCACATCACTGAATGTCTTCATAGAGCCTGGTGTTTTCTATTGCTCTTGAAAGAATCTGGTCATTTATTAGAAGCTATGTTGTGATTTCTGCAGGGAGCAATGGGCCGCAGAAGTTCTGTATTGAGAAAGTGGGAAAAGAAAACTGGCTGCCCAGGAGCCACACATGGTAAGATCACGAATCATGATGCACACTATACAGTGCTCACTAAAAACCTTTTATATAATACGGGTGCAAATCTTATTGTGCAGTAAAGCAGGTACAATCTGATTTGTCAGAGATTTTTGCATTAATGAATGTTCATTAAATTATCAATGTGCAGTTCATTCACTTCTGAAGACCTCCTTAAAATTCACATCCTAAAGCCAAAAATATAAGAACACTGCCCTGCATTTGACTGAGATCCTGGATGTTTCGTACTAATTTCGGGTGCTGATTCCAAAAAAAGTCTCTGTTTCTCACAAAATATGATGCATTTATATATTTATTTTTGCTTTTGACAACCATTTGTGCAGTGAAGTCGTCCCTTAATCAGCAGAAAACACCACAAAGACATGATTCTTGTCTTCCTCTGAACCAGATTAAAACTTAATCCCGTTTTCACATGCATGACGTGCAGATATTGATGCCTAATTTCTGTTTTTTTCCCTCCTGCATACTTTGTTACTTTAATAACTAAGTGCAATGAAGCTGATACTTGTGTATGATTTGAAAATCTTGTGAAAAAAAAACTATACATGATGGAAAGTTTTTATATTTACCTTTGAGCACAGCAACATCAAATTCAATCCTACATTTTTGCCGATTTTATTCAATATGCAGGGGTGTGTAATATACATAAACTCAACTTTTACAGCGTTTCTTTTATTTTTCGCCCCACCAGCTTTAACCGTCTGGATCTGCCGCCGTATAAAAGCTACGAGCAGTTAAAGGAGAAGCTGCTGTTTGCCATCGAGGAAACAGAAGGCTTCGGTCAAGAGTGATGCATGCATGCACCGTTGCATCTTTTAAAGCTTTTCCACGACAACACAGCGAACCGGGAAGGAGGGATAAACACTCATTATCTGTTTGCTCCTGTTTGCTCACCATGCACTTCTGATTTCAGTCAATGGTGGATGCACAGCTCAGCAGTCGGACTGAAGATCTGCACACCTTGGCTCACTCTATACAGACTGTGTGACCCTTGTGTTAACCCATTAATGACTGCCGCCCCTCCCTACTATAGTAATGCACATGCAACACACTTTTCCTCTAGAAGTTTGAGTTTGCATGGTGTGTGTGTCTGATGCAAAGTGTGTACATGCAAAAATGAGTGCAAGACGGTTTTATTACCCCTGCATATCTGCACCTTCATACAAATATTACTCATTTGAAGACATAGGCTTTCCCAATTGAAAAGGGTTGCACTTTATTAGTGAAAACACTAGGATTGAGCGAATATAGCTAATATGAAACATGCAACAAGTCAAAATTTCATCTCAGGATCAAGAGAAATTATAAGAAAATAACTCACTATTAAAAAATGTGTAGGTTATTGTCGAGAAAAAATGACTAGTGCGATGCAAGCACATCTCATTCTCACTACTGAAAAAAACTGGATGGGCTTCACGTTCTCCATGCAAAATATAATAGTTTTTGATTTTTGGGTGAACCGTGGCCTGGACATACCTACAGTAAGAGTATATCTATGCACATATGGTTGGATAAACATATAGCAATAGCCCAAGATTTCCCACCAATCTTGAATTCACAAGCCACATGACCGAAGCTGTAACGTTAACTGTTTTAGTATAATCAGATCATTTTATACCTCCAATGTGAATTAAAAAAAAGAAAATGTGCTTTATTTTTGTGCTTTAATTTGTGTGTGTGTTTTAGAGACTTTAACAAAGGCTCTGTAGATTTCAGAGTGATTTGGGTTTTGTTTGGAGTCCATACAGTGTCTGTTATTTTCATTGTTACAGCAAAAGCACTTTATCTTAACTCTAAAAAGCATATTGGTTGATTTAAAGTGAACTGACAAATAAAGGTGAAGATGGAAAGTGTCACATCTGATGTCTTAAAGCGTTCTGGAGATGTAAAGCCCAGATGGACGGCTTACCTCTTTATTTTCTTAACACTGTAAATCATGTAACAGTTAGCCTTTGATCTATAACTTATTGATATCAATTAGGCTGGGTTTAATGATTTGAATCGTATTTATTTTTCTTAAGTGAATGTGTACAGTTGGATTATTAATATAAAAATACCAATTATCAACTGAAATAAAAATATATTAAAAACAATTGAAAATGTGTTGCTTCTTTTATTCTGTACATTTATGATTACATTATGTCAAAGTATTTTAGATAAAAGCTGTGGATTCTGTCATGTTAGATTTCCCCTTCCAATAAGGTTATTAATTCAAACAAAATTATATATATATATATATATGTATTTATTTATTTATTTTTATTATATTAATATTATTACGGATATTCAGTGTTCTTTTGTAAGCTATTGTCCTTTTGTATTTTGAAAAATTAATTAATTTATATTAACATTATTAGTATAAAAATATATTATTATATACATTTTATTTCATATGATTAATCTTACTACACTCATTCAAAAAATAAAATAAGGCAGTACATTAAAAACCACGAGAGAACTCTTTAAAATAAAATAAAGAACGAAATTATGCATATCATTCTTCAGTAATATTGAATTTTTTTTCTTTTTTTTTGTAATTAATAAATTAATTGTATTTTATTTTATTATTTTTAAAGAACACTTTTTCGTAAAAAAAAAAAAAATTACAAACAAAAGGCTAAGTGGACAAAACCGGAGAGTTTGTTTGTGTTCCGTGTTTCCGGTCGGACTCTTGTCGCGTCACACTCTTTTCCGCTTCGCCTCCATTAAAGGACTCAGCGGCTGTTCGCGGGTCAATTTTTAAACCAGTTTGGCAGAATCCGATTTAAATCGGAGCCATCCGAACAGCAGTCATGGTAAGACTTCATCATCAGACTTGTATCTTCACGTTTAAACCATGTCTTTGATATTTCTGCTCTTTAATTGAGGTTTTTAATCAAAATGCTGTACGTTTTCAGGACGTTGTTGATCCGCGGAACAAAACGGCGCGCGGCTTCACCGGAGAAAAGTAGCCCAAAACTAATTAAATGAGGGGTTTAAATGCTCTAGAAATGATAGTTTATTACTGAAACGTTTCTGAAACAAAACGCAGAGTTTTTATCTAACCTTAAATCCAGGCAGGAGAATGAATGAGCGCTAATGCAGCATCGAGTTCGATGCAACCCATTTTATTCTACATAATTATATCATGTAAAAAAAAATGTAATTATTAGTCTGAAAGCAGAGCAAATAAGTATGTTTTGCAGCGCGTTCATAAGTCTATTGTTTGCGTTATTTACACACTACTTCATTGAGGAAGAGAAAGCTGTTTGATTTGTGCAGCGCAATCAGGAAGAAGACTTTTATTTGATAACTGATTATTTCCGGTGCGCTTTTTTTCCACTTGTATAATTTATTTTTATAAATGCTTGGATTTTCATGCTCTACATTAAATCCTTTATTTCATTTCGATATAAACCTCCCAAAACACAATGGACCGGGAGCGTAGTCTGTGCACCTTGATTAAAGTAAGCTTTTTAAAATAAAAGTTCTGATTTGTAATACAAATATTTAAAGGAGTCGTTCACTTCCAGAATAATCCTGATAATTTCATGAAAATCCAACGTTCATGCCTATCCGTCTGAAGTCGCAAAGAAATTAAGGTTTTTAAGGAAAACCTTCAAGATTGTGAACTTGAATGAAAACCAATGGTTTCTGCCGGTCGAGGTTCATGGGATGCTTCTGTGAATGTTGGTTTTAACCCTTTCCTCTTGTCTTTCAGACGGTCGGTAAGAGCAGTAAGATGTTGCAGCACATCGACTTCCGGATGCGCTGTATCCTTCAGGACGGACGGATCTTCATCGGCACGTTCAAAGCGTTTGACAAACACATGAACCTGATCCTGTGCGACTGTGACGAGTTCAGAAAGATCAAGTAAGTCCTCGTGAACCTTGAATTCAGGCTGTTATGAACTAGGGCTGAATTAGAAAACATTATCGGCAATAAAAGTTTCGACAAATATTTCTGTCGTTGAATGGTCGTTTGTCACATGACCCTGCAGTGACATGGTTTTTATTTTATACTCGGACTGTTTTTATTTACATTTAAAGCCATTATCGGTCGATTTTTATAATATTGTGCATCCCTAATATTCATCGATCTGTTGTGCTTCCCAGGCCCAAGAACTCCAAGCAGCCGGAGCGAGAGGAGAAGAGGGTTCTGGGTCTGGTTCTGCTCCGAGGAGAGAATCTGGTTTCGATGACGGTGGAAGGACCCCCTCCTAAAGACGTGAGTCCACATTCAGAGTCTTGAGGTGTTGTTGTTAATGCAGAGAGTGATGTGCTGTATCTGTGTCCTCTCTCAGACTGGCATCGCCCGCGTGCCGCTGGCAGGTGTGGCCGGAGGGCCAGGAGTGGGCCGAGCAGCAGGTCGAGGTGTCCCCGCTGGAGCTCCGATGGCTCAGGCTCCTGCGGGACTCGCAGGGCCCGTGAGGGGGGTCGGGGGCCCGTCACAGCAGGTACAGTCCATTCAGTATTTAAATCCATTTAATTTTTTTTTTTTGTTTTTATTTAATAATAGATGGGGTCGACTGATATGTGACCCTGGAGCACAAAAGCAGTCTTCAGTCTCTGGGGTGTATTTATAGCGACGGCCAAAAATACATTGTATGGGTCAAAATGATAGATTTTTCCTTTATGCCAAAAATTATTAGGATATTAAGTAAATACAATGTACCATGAAGATGTTTTAGAAGTCTCTTACCTTAAATATATTAACTTTTTTTTATTTTATTTTTTTATTATTAATATGCATTGATTTAACATACCTCTTAACATAATGACTTAATGACTATTTAGATTTTCAATCTCCATTTTGAAATATACCCTTATGACTGGTTTTGTGGTCCAGAGTCACAGTTTTCAGGGCCCTCATCCAAAGTGTTACTATTCACCACTGCTTTAGATTAGCATTTTTTAAAAATAATTGAATTCTATTTTAATTGACCTGTTTTGCTGTACATTGACAGTGGTTTATTTTCAAACTGTATGTTGTCTCCCGCTCTCTCTCTCTCTCAGGTCATGACCCCTCAGGGGCGAGGTGCGGTTGGGGCCGTTGCAGCGGGGGCCAGTATAGCTGGAGCCCCCACACAGTATCCTCCGGGCCGCGGTGGACCTCCTCCTCCAATGGGCCGAGGAGCACCTCCTCCAGGTGAGTCTCTCTCTCTCTCTCTCTCTCTCTCTCTCCCTCTCTCTGCTGGCATGTTTAAACTTTCACAGAGTTTCAACAATGAATCTGTTGTGTTATTGTCAATGCACCTTTGCTACGTGTGATACCATGGGGGGAAATGTACATAAGTGGAAATTATTGTAAGTTATATTAGGAGTTTCCAAAGTTCAGTTTTCATAATGTTAATCAGTTGAAAACGGCATGGCAATGCTATTATCAGTGTATTAATGATCGTTGAGCAAAATATTTACTGCCCAATCTGAGTGACTTGTCTATAACTTTGAAAACGTTTGCTAATTACACAAGTTAAAACTATTATTGTTCCTTGCGGCGCAATATTTGACGTGTGCATTTGTCAATTACAGCAGAGTTGCATTAATATAGAATGACACTGAACTACCTGAGCATTTAATGGTTTTAAAGCACACCTGCCAGCCAATCATAATGCAGTATTCAGACGGACCATGCCATAAATTAAAGTAAAATTCACGCTATTAAGGTGGACTAGACTGTAATACAAATAGTTGAGTTTTCCTTTTTAAGTCCCCACCCCCCCATTTTGCACTGCAGCAACAAAAAAAGTGAGAAACTGACAAATGCTTATTTTTAGTTAAAATGGATGTTGCCAAAGTCTTTCTTTTGGAAACATAATTTTTAAAGGTAATAACTTGCAATATTGTTTTGTGGGGCCTCTGGTGACCCCACCCCTGTTTAAAGGACACATGAAATGTTATTGCAGCTCTAAGTAGCAGGATTACACTGGGCTCAATCACATGGCCATTATCGTGTGGTGTGATGGTTAAGATGGACGTCTCTCTCTTCTGCAGGTATGATGGGTCCTCCTCCAGGCATGCGGCCCCCCATGGGACCCCCGATGGGGATGCCACCCGGCCGCGGCGCTCCGATGGGAATGCCTCCTGGCATGAGGCCGCCACCGCCGGGAATGAGAGGTAAAGTGCATCTGGGTTGAATGCACAAAAGCAGATTTTCCTCTTCTGGTCTGACTTTCACTTGTGTTCCACCAGGTCCTCCTCCTCCAGGCATGCGTCCTCCCAGACCTTAAACCTCTGCGCTGGACCCGTGCGTTTGAGATCAGTCTTTTCCTCGTGCGGGAAACCTTTGGCTTGCAAGTTCTTGTATAGTTTTTTTTTTTTTTTTTTCATTTCTGTCCTGTTTTTGAATAAAGTGTCATTGACAGTTTTGTTTTAAAAAGACTCCTGTGTTTTGCTTTCAGTTGATATCAATTTAAGGTACAGCTTGATGCGCTGAGCTGATTTTACTCTTGTTTTGATGCAACTAAATAAAGTATGTATGGAGTATGAATTTCTAAATGGCAAAGTGTTTCCACAAATCAGTCTTAAAAGCATCTTCTGTGAGACGTTTTCATTTGTGGATTCAGCTTCTTGTAGAATAGATGCAATGCCAGGTTTGGGTTAAAATTTGGAGACCCGTATTTTTTTTTGAAGGTCTTGAGATATAGTGCGTATAGTAAAAAAAAATCAGATTCAAGCTGATTATGTATATCGTTACATATTTTCAGAGGAGTTCAATATTAAAATACAGGGTTTTGTTTTTTTTGTTACACATTGAAAAGCTTCTCCAGTTCTCAGTGCTTGTTTCACGAGGCCATCGAGGAAGAGTTGTGAGAATGAGCCACATCCAGTGCTCCAGCTGCACACGTGTGAATGTGAACATGCAGCACTGTCACCAGTGTGTATTTCTAGATCTACAAGTGAAGACATGCACTCTAAACGGCTCTAGTGAGTGCAGCAGAAGCATGTTTCCAGATCTGGATCTGAACCCTCGGTGAGGTTCTTGAGGAACCGGACTCGGCGTCTGATGATGAAGCTGTGAGTAGAGTTCACGCTTGTGTTTTCTTTTGTGAATTGAGCCTCGTACTATGGTAATACCATGTTGTTATTGTTGTTTTGGATGTGTAATGCATGGTAATATTTAATCTAGTGATGTTCCATAGTAGTAGTGTTTTGAGCCACATACTGTAGTGCTCCTATGTATTAGATACCAATCCTATGTATATGTGGGTATATTACAGGAATACTGTTTTAAACTGAAGCAAAAATCATATTTTGCTTAACATGGCAATCCTGTTTTTGTGTCTTTGGTACATGCTTAGTGGATAATAATGCTGTGTTTTTGTATATATACACAAATCTGTTCTAAACCCTGTACACACTTGTGCTCATATCAGAGTGTGGTTTGATTAGGCCGATATTAGACTGATATTTTGTAATATTTGTCCTCCGGTGAAGGATCTGGTGTCCGTGTCGCTGATGCAGCCGGTGAGGATCTTTGTGAACAGTAACACAGATGTGGCTCTGTATCTCAGACAAGAGTTTGTGAGGATCAGACCCAATAAAGGAGGAGACGAGAGGCTGTCGCTGCAGGTAAAGTGTCCTAGTTGAGTGGCCTTGTTAGTGTGCTGTCTACATAGGGTGTTCTGACTGAACTGCATCTTTATAAGTGATTGGTTTTAAGTGTTTTTCACAGATAGTAACTCTGTGAATGGTCATTAGTGAACCACACAAAAGACTCGACTAAAACAATGAATCCAGTAGAGTTTTTATTTTTTTTAATATTCAACTATTTACAGTCATATAAACATTTTAAAAGGTGTTAAGTAGGAGCAGAAAGTCTTAAATTCATTGTCATTGCATTAAATGTTTTTTAGGCTGTGTTTTCTGACACAAATATCCTTAAATAGACAAAGATTTACTTGAGATGCAAGTATTGAGAGGCCTGTGTCTTTCTAAAATGTAACAAAATGAAACTCATTTTGTCAATAAGGTCTTTGATTTGAGTCTCTTGGCAGATTTGTGTACTGTTTTAATCACTTCATTTGGTTCAATTCTCTCGACTTATATCACTTTGACTATTAAATGAATTTAACTTATTGTAAAAAGCTTTAGACACTGAGAAAACACGGAGGAAGAACTTTTTTTTTTTTTTTGCCGTATGATCAGACATAAGATATTTCCATATTCTAGTGGTTTCAGCATCATTCCTCCAGTCTTCAGTGTCACATGATCTTCAGAAATCAGAATAATATGATGATTTAGTGCTCAAAACACATTTCTGTTTATCATCAATGTTGAAAACAATTGTGCTGCACGATATTTTTTGTGGAAACGGTTGTAAATTTTATTTTTCAAGATTTGCAGATGAAAAGAACAGCATGCATTTGAGATAGAAATCTTCTGTAACATTGTAAAAGTCACTTTTGATCCATTTAAAACATCCTCGCTGAATAAAAGTATTAACTTCTTTCCAAAAAATACCTTAACGAACACATAGCAATATGAAAACACGTCAGATTCAGATTCTCAATAATTCTTTATAATTGTCTTCACATTATATAATTGTTTTAAATATCATCCTTCATTTCCGTTTTTTCATTCCTTGTCAAAGTGGCCAAAGCACTGCAGGATTTTGATTTGGCTTTGAGAGGAAAGAGTGAGATTTCATCAAGCTTCAATTAAACTGAAATGACCTGCCTTTGTAAATCGCTGTGCATCTGACATTAAATCTGCTTTTTTTCCATAAATCATGTTCATAGAGGTTCAGAATTCTGTATAAAGCATCATGTTCAGGTTTGTTTCAGTGCTCGGTGTGTGTCTGAACCGCAGGCGGAGGAGAGAGCTCAGTTCAAGATGCCGGAGTCTCAGATGTACGCTTTCAACTTTCTTCTCCCAGTTTCCAAAGTCAAGGGCGGTAGGAAGAAGTCTTGTCTTTAACAAGGAGCTCATGAACACAGAGCCGGGTGTGTGTGATACTGAGGAGTTCAAGGCTTTGTGTGTTTGTCTCCCAGTCTAACAGTGATTTCTCTGTCCAGGCCGTCCTTCGAGGACAGGAAGAGACTCGGCATTCCGAACAAGAAAGGAGGATGCTTCAAGTCAAAGGCCGGGTGCAACATTCCCATCAGACTCGCTCGTTAAATATGCACTCACTTTTCATGCAAACTTAAAAAATAAATACAAATTTGAATGGTCACTTTCATTTCATTTAACAGAGGATTTTCAGTTGCAACAGAGAATAAAATAAAATAAATGCATTGGTTGGGAATTACGGAGGGATTTAAAACTGAATTATTTAAACATTTAATAAAAAGTTTAAATGCCTGAGAAATGTTGCAATGAATATGCAAAACTACAAGTAAATGTAAGCATAAATATGATGTGAAATACATTAAATATTATAAAATAAAAGATGTTAACCACAAATTCCCAAAAACCTTGATTTAAAATGTAGCGGACGACATAAAGCCACAAATAAATACATCATAAAATAATCAAATGCATCATGGAAGTTCGTAGTACTGTATGTAAAAATTTAAAAAGTTGTTGAAAATGTATTTTATTCTTGCATTTTGTTTTATTTCTGTGTATCTATTGCTACAATCCATCATTTAATAATATATTTATTTAGACTGGTTTTCATACATACAAAACTAGTTTAAATATTGAATGAAAATATAACCTTATTTTATAAAAACTATTTTTATATTTTGTGAAATGGATATACTGTCAAGCTATTTAAAATGTGTATTTCAAGTAAAAAGATTAATACATAAATTAGGTTCATCTTAATCTAATTTCATGGTTTTTATGCCATCATGTTTGCCTGCTATGTCTCGTCTCAAGTCTTTTGTGTCTTCTCATGTACAGAAGTAAGTGAAGCCGTTCCTGATGTATAAGAACCAAAACTTCAGCATCTTTATCATTTTATTACCTTTAATCCCTTCCCCAACGTAAAACCTACAAATAATGCGCTACAAATGAAAACCTGTGCTTCTGTTTGTCCGTGCATTTGTCACGGTAGAGCAGAGCAAATATGAACCAACGGTTAATGAGCATCAGAAATAAGATTGATTTCATTTTCCAGATGAAGAGAAGCTTCTGTTAGAGATCTGCCAGCCGTCAGAGATGTTAGAGAGCCCACAATATCAAATACTGTACAGCCCACATTATACAATGAATCCACATCCGTGACAGGAAACGCCTTTATCAGCCAACCTTGAAGATAATGTAGAGAGAAACCTTCTGGTACCATGAGAAAGGAATGAAGCTCTCACAGTAAAGATGCATAATATAATTATATTTTTTACAAGAATTTTTAATAATAAAATTAATTAATAGTAGCAAGCAACAATTAAAAATATTTAATAAAATAAATTATATATTTAAATTAAATATATATATATATATATATATATATATAAAATAACTGTATAGCTATATATATATAATTATAAAATTTATTTTATTAAAAAATTATTTATTGCTTGCTACTATTTATTTATTTTATTATTTATATAGAATGTGTTGTCTTTATTAATATATAAAATAGAAATAAAATGAAGGTAATACTTATAAGTACCTGTACTTGTATAAATATTATATGGAGCTTTTTTATTGTAGTAATTGCTCAAATGTTCATAGAGTATATGGTAACGGAATAAGTGAACATTAAATGTAACTACTGTAATTTAAATAGCTATATTAAGTACAGATAATAAATAAAAGTAATAATGCTGATAATAAATACTGATTTGCATCTGTCAGTTCAGAGAATGAGCTTTTATGTTAATGTACAGCTTTATGTAAATGATTTCCTCAAATAGGGCACATCAGAAACTAGTGGCATTTTCCCCTTTTTTGAGAGCAGCTGGCAGTATCTGTAAAACAGACTAAATTAGACTGCGTGTAATGTGAGGTTATTAGTGCTTGTGACTGCAATCTGCATCTATGCTGTGAGCTCTAGTTGATTTAAAGCTGGAAGTAAACATGAAGCTCTATTCAGGTCAAAGTTCTGTGTTTGTTCATCAAACAGGCAATGCTTGTTGAGAACAGTTTCCTCAGTTTAAAAACAGGACAGCTTTGCCTCATTTTAGGCAAGATTTCCTCTTTTATTACAGCTAATCTCTCCATAGCTTTTATTGTAGGTCATATATGCATGAGTTTTGCACACTTCAAGTCTGTATTTATTTATTTTTCCCTGCCAAATTAGATGAATTGTTGATAAACAGCAATTTTCGCCTTTTGCCAACTTTACCACATTGTTTGCTTTGCATCTGCATCAATGCTTTGCTTTCAAACCACAACATTTTTTCCAGGTAGGTTTCCGTTTCTGATATAGAATCACTTCTACAGTAGAGGGGAACATTCTATTATTATTATTATTATTATTTTCCTTTAAATAAGTTCTGTTCACAATGAAATATTTACTGATATGATTAAAGGTAAGCATATGCATAGCATACTTTATTTTAACAAGATATAGAAAGACTTATAGAGTAGTGGGGGAAATTCTATTATTCATATTTTAATTTAAATGAGTTCTGTTGCCAATTAACTGTTTACTGATATGAGCAATGTCATATATGCACAATGCATTCATGCATTGTTACTGAGATATAACACTTGTGATAGGTCTCCCTTATAGCTCATAGGTAAATGTATTTTCCGTTCATCACTTTCGGTTCTGACTCAGAAACCAGCTGAAGATCCGCCCACAGCCGCGAGAAACGAAACTAAACCGGCATTTAAAGCCACGGAGGAGATCAAACACGAGCTGTTCCCAAAGACTTCGGGAGAGTGACTCGAAGACATCCAAACCAGGTGAGTTCTGGAGATCATAATAAACAAAAACGCGTTGTTTACGCTATTATTAATGTTATATCTAGTGTAGTGTGAGTCGCTGCTGCTGTTTTAGCTCGTCTCAAAAGAGTCGTCTGTGTGTTGTTTTTTAGCCTGATCATTTCCGGTAGCAGACTAGCACGCAGTCATTTAATTTCGAAATATTTTTTGAAAAGAGAATAACGCAAGTAATAGTATAATTTTACAAGATATTGTAGCATTATGATAAAGCATTTTAAAATAAATAAATAAAATAAATAAAAACATCGTATTCTCTCTCTCTCTATGATTTGCTCTCAGATCTTGAGATTTTTTTTTTCTATTTCGTAATGACACTGTAGTTTTTGTGTAAGTGTAAATGTGGATCATGTGCAATGTAATTTTGATATGTAAGATAGATATATATATAGATAGTCTGTTTACCATTTTGTACATGTGCTCTCAGGTCTTGGTTTTTTTTCTGTATCACAATGATGAGTATTTTTTTTTTTTTTTTTGTGACAGACCAGCAGTGTAAAATATTAAATGTGAATCCTGTCCAATTTCGTTTTGATATCTAGTTTGTGAACAAGGATAGGTCATTCAGATGACACTTGTTAGGGTTAGGGTTCTCGTGTTCATTAACCTAATATTTACTTTTCTGATATAAAGTAAGGATTTTGAGCAAGTTACTGGCTTTGTATGAAAGTTTAAAGTGTGTAAGCAAGGTTTCATGAGATGCACACACTTACTGTTTTGCAAACGTTAAGGGTGATTCAAGAAATGTATCAAAGTTACTGAGAGATGTGTGAAAGCCATTGCATTAGATTCAGGGTTTCAACCAGATGTCCACCTAGAGGGGAGTAACGATATTGCAGATATCTACAGAGAAGAATTATTCTGAGATATTTATATTTACTGTATTGGTATAATCGCCTTGCAGATATATTAACAGCTGCAGCATGTTCAATCCAAGAGGAGGAAGACAGCAAAGAGGAAGAGAAGGCTTCAGTGGCCCTCAAAGAAGAGGTATAGATCTTTCTGTTTACTTCTTTACATAGCCTTATTTAACTTGGTCAATATGCATCCTTGTTATTTATTCACCATCATTTCTATGTTTTCAACAGATGGTTCCGTGCCTGGTCAAAGACAAGCAAGCAGCTCTCCCAGTCGAAGCAGAGGAAGCAGTAGAGGTGGCCGAGGGGAGGGGGGAGGAAGAGGAGGAAGAGGAGAAAGAGGAGGAAGAGGAGAAAGAGGAGGAAGAGGAGAAAGAGGAGGAAGAGGAGAAAGAGGAGGAAGAGGAGAAAGAGGAGGAAGAGGAGGAGATGGAAGGGGTCGAGGTCACGAACAAGCCAGTGGAAGTACAAACAGCCAATGGGCAAGACAACCTGATGAAAAAGCTCAAGGTGCAAGAGGAGGAGGAGGTGGAAGGGGCAGAGGACAGAGGACAGAAGAAAACAAGCAACAAGGGAAGCCAAGTTTTAACTATGTCCACCGCCCAGTGATAAGAGGAGGCCACTCGAGAGGATTTGGGAGACCTGTTTATGGGCTCATGCAACAGAATTTGCCCAATTATCTTCTTCCAGACCCTTTACATTCAAGCAACCGCCCTAAAAACACAGGTCACCAACAAGCCAGTAGAAGTATGACTGATTTAAGAGTTGTTCCACAAGGTGAAGAACCTCAAAGAGGAAGAGTAGAAACTCAGAGAGGTAGAGGGGCAAATGGGAGAGGAAGAGGAAGAGGGAGAGATGGCACTCCTGAAGTGCGCAAACTGGGGTATAAAACGCTTGAAGGCCTACTGGAGAGAGAAGCGTCCGAGGTGGCCATCACCCTTTCATCTAACACTGGGCTCAAGAATTTGCTTGAAGACAGTATGATGAGAAGCGACCTGGTGCAGCTGGTCTGTCAAGTTCTCTACAAGGCCTTCGGCTCTCGAATTGACCGCAAGATCGTGCTACACTTGGCTCGTGTTGTCAAGGACTCTCAGTTTTTCCGTAACATTCTGCCGTATCATGTGACTGGAATGATGTCGGATTATGCGCAAGCCCGAAGGGAGCAGTATCCCCAACATCTGAGCAACATCATCAGCCTTCTCTCTGAAGTTCTCAACATGTTTCCTCACAGCTCTATCCAGTCGGTCTCAATGTTGGTGGCGCTTTTGAAACCCACCGTCAACCAGTTGCGTGCCTCTGGTGTGGATATCCTCCCCAGCACTGATGAAGACTTGGAGAGGGTGCAGGGTTTGGTGGACCACCTCCAAGAGAAATCAAGGGAAGGCACCTTGCGGTCTGATAACTACTCCTTCCTAGCAGCCGATGAGGATGCCCCACCTGGGGAAGAAGACTTCAGGAAGATGAGCATTTATCCAACCCTTGAGGAGTTCCACCTAGACATAAAGCCATTCCTGAGACCCAATATAATGTCTCAAAGCTTTCCTAACGCTCGCATCTATCTAGACACACACTTCCGACTTCTGCGTGAAGATTTCGTGAGGCCGCTGAGAGAGGGCGTTAAGGAGATCCTGAGGAACCAGCACAGAGAGACTGTCGATGGAATACCAATGAAAAAGAGGCGTTTTGATGACATCAGAGTCTACTTTGACACCCGATTGGTTTTGCCACTCTGCACACCAACGGGAATCGCCTACAAAGTGCAGTTTGACCCACGGCCTCTTCAGGTAATCACAAATTGCAAGTTGTCTGAAAGAACTCCATGCACTCCCAATTATGTCCATCTTCCACCACTGATCCTTCTGTCAGTTTAAATCATTGAATCTTCTCTTGCAGTTTGTCCGGTGGGAAAATTCCAAACGTCTCATTTACGGATCCCTTGTCTGTCTCTCCATGGACAATTTCGAAACCTTCCTTTTCGCCACTGTTACCGATCGGGATCCAACGCTGCTGAGGAAGGGACAGGTGCATCTCTGTTTTTCTTCTGAGAGCAGGGCAACGTTGGCAAGTATTCAGCCTTCGGACTCCTTCCTGATGGTCGAGACCACGGCTTACTTTGAGGCCTATCGATACGTTCTAGAAGGTCTCCAGGAGCAAGATGAGAATGATGTTCCCTTTCAAAGGTATGTATAATTGAAGTAAATGTAAGAATTTATTACTTGTGCAAAACTCTTCTTGGGGAAGTCGTGGCGTAGTGGTTAGACAGTATGACTCTTAGCCCTAAGGTTGTGGGTTCAAGTCTCGGGCAAGCAATACCACGACTTAGGTGCCCTTGAGCAAGGCACTGAACCCCCAACTGCTCCCCGGGCGCCGCAGCATAAATGGCTGCCCACTGCTCCGGGTGTGTGTTCACGGTGTGTGTGTGTGTGTGTTCACGGTGTGTGTGTGTGTTCACTGCTGTGTGTGTGCACTTTGGATAGGTTAAATGCAGAGCACAAATTCTGAGTATGGGTCACCATACTTGGCTGAATGTCACGCCACTAAACTAGAGAATTGCTAAGGTATTCTTAAATGGTTTTCAGAGTGTTGTTTTGTGGTTGCTTGAGTGGTTCCTAGATGTTAAAGAGTACTCTCTGCCAAGTCTTTGTATCCAGGTCTGAACAATTATAACAGTAGTGCTTAACCTGGTAAACACCACACCACACATTTTTGTTGTTTTAGGTACATAGTGGAGTGCAACACAGATGTAGATCCTCCAGCTTACCTTCGGGTGGAAGGAAGGTCATATGATCTGTCTAGCATCATGGCAGAAGGGAAGGGGAAGATTGCACCCTTCAATCCTTTGACCCCACAGGCCTGGCCTGATGAGGAAACAATGGGTCTCGATGAAAGCCAACTTCAAGCACTTAAACTGGCCTTAACCAATGAAGTGGTCATCATACAGGGACCACCAGGAACAGGTGACTTATCTGTGTCTAGGGTTTGCTGTTAACCAATGCCGCACTCTTGAGATCAACTTGCATATGCACAAAATGCTAATTATAACAGCTTAATAGATGCAACCTAGTGCAAAGAAACTTGGAACATTTGATGATTCTGTTTGTTTTCTTCCATGCAGGGAAGACGCATGTAGGCCTGAAGATCGCTCAGGCTTTGCTAAACAACCATGAGGCCTGGTCAAATGGTAGCCCTATGCTGGTGGTCTGTTATACCAATCATGCGCTCGACCAGTTTCTGGAAGGTACGGTGCTAATATCTATATCTGTGTAGTATTTATCAGATCTTGTTGCTTTTTTGTACTTTGTGGATAAGTATGGGTAGATCTCTCAGTTGTTTCTTAGAGCCATTGATAAGATAAAGTGGAAAGAAAATAGAGATTCCTCCTACTTCTGAGTTCTTGCTTGTGATAAAAGACACCAGTAATATTAAATTCAAGTTTCAGAAAATATTTTATTTTATGCATTTCATTTAAGCATTTAAAAGACTCTGAACTTCATGGCTTCTCTAGAGAGTTCATTCTAGTCCAGTAAAAGATGACTCATGTATGATATTATGAACTATTTCTTAACTTTTGTCCCAGGCATCCTTGGATTTTTAAAAAGGGGCATTGTGAGAGTTGGAGGACGAAGTAACAGTGAAACTCTAAAGCCCTTTGGTCTGAGGGAGCTGACCAGGGCATCAAACTTCCGCAAAAATTTACCACAGCATCTTAGGAGAGCCCATCATGAAGTGAGCCCACTATCTTGGACATAGCTCAGATTTCATTATTTTATTTCATTTAATTTAGTTTTATTTGTTATATTTTAATTTATTTGATTTCAGTTATATTTTATTTTATTTGTTATATTTTAATTTATTTTATTTTATTTACTAATTATTCTTATACTATATAATATTACTTCCTAGGATTGTTAATGGAATATAAATAATTAACAGCCAGTGTTATTTTAGTATTAATAATATACTGTTATAGGTTTTATTAATATTTTATTATATTGAATTTTTTATATTTTATATTTATGTTTTAATTTTATTTAAAGTTTTAGTAAATTTGCGTTTTGTCAGTTTTATTTTTTTTTCATTTCATTTCATTTCAATTGTTCTCAAAAAAATATCAGTAAAAATATAATGTTTAGTTTGATAATTAGATTGATTGTATGCTGTGAGGCATGTGCATAACATGTTTTATTTATTATTTTACTATATGGGGACCCTGGAGCACAAAACCAGTCTTGCGTCTCTGGGGTATATTTGTAGCAAAAGCCAAAAATACATTGTAACGGTCAAAATTATAGATTTTTCTTTTACGCCAAAAATCATTAGGATATTAAATAAAGATCATGTTCCATGAAGATATTTTTAAAGTTTCCTACTGTAAATATATCAAAACTTAATTTTTGATTTGTAATATGCATTGCTAAGAACTTCATTTGGACAACTTTAAAGATGATTTTTTTTTTGCAGCCTCAGAATCCAAATTTTAAAGTTGTATCAATTTCGAAAAACTGATGCTTAAGACTGGTTATTTGCTCCATGGTCATGTATGTTTTAGTTATTCATTTCAGTTATCTAAAAACAAGTATGTGCCAGTGCATCTAGTAATATATAAATTATATTTCTAATGAGTTGTGCTGTATGTCGGCAGATCTACACACAGATGGAGGCCGCAGAGGAGCTCTTAAAGAGACAGTCTGCTCAGCTGGAGTGCTGCCTGCGTGGCGTCCTCAGAGAAGACTTCCTGGAGAGATACATGTCTCCTCAGCACTGGGACAGCCTGTGTCTACAGCCGGTGAGTGCCTGCCACACACACACACACACACACACACACACACACACACACACACAGGGGTGTTTTTGTGTAAAGTGTGTTCATCCCATAGGTGTAATGGTTTTTATACTGTACAAACTGTATATTCTCTGGCCCTACACCAACCCTACACCTAACCCTAACCCTCACAGGAAACTTTGTGCATTATTACTTTTTCAAAAAAACTAATTCTGTATGATTTATAAGCGTTTTGAAAAATGGACACATGGGTTATGTCCTCATAAGTCACCCTCTCCTTGTAATACCTGTGTCATACCCATGTCATTATACAGAGTTGTGTCCTGATATGACACAAAAACACACACACACACACACACACACACACACACACACACACATGCTCTGAAATGCTTTGCCACAGCTGTCAGACATGTCGTCCACAAATAGTGTATACAGACCTTGAAGCTATTATTGCAGATATTATTCCCTGAAGATCTGAGCTAAGCAATGGCACAAGCTAACAAAAACATCTCTGGCTTTCTTTGATGAGTTTAATATCCCATTTGATTTTCTTTCACTTGCATCCAGTAAAATCAGACAATCATTCTTTAAACGGTGTAGTATGTTGCAGTTCCCAGTGAAACTGCATTTGGCTGTTGTCAATTCTGGACCCTGCTTTAAAACTACAAATCTACTGTGTAAAATATGCACATTTCTAAGGCCTCTAAATTATCAACATAATCAAAACTTTGCTTTAATACCTTACACACAATCTAATCCACGCCTGTCATCTGATTGATAGTTATACTTTTTTTATTAAAAGCCTAATTGTACAAACCTCCACCTTCAGCTCGAGCTTCAAGTGTCTTTATTGACTTTTATAAAGTAAACGTCAGAATAACGTTTATATTGTTACTGTACTGAATCGTATACTTTATAATATTACTATTATTTATGTTCAAATGCAAGCATCAAATATGATTATTTGGCTTTTGAGGAACGATTATTTATTAATCTCTCAGTCATCATTGTATTGCATTGGATTATATGTTTTGATGATCAACAAAATCTTACTAAGATATAGTATCCCAATAATATGTTTTTGTAAGATGATTTTAAAATGCTTAGTTAGGTATAGTGACACTATGAACCACCAAGGCCTGCATTAAATATGATACTTGATACAAAAAAAGCATGCAAATGTGCACGTGCAAAAGGTTTTTTTTTTTTTGGTCTAAAAGTTCAGTAAATTCTGACTATTATTTCATCAAGCCATGATTCTTGTGGCTTGAAATTTGCATAAACTCAGCAGTTTTCAAAACCAGGTTTCTTCCTGTGTTAGGTGATGGATGGATTTGAGAGTGTGGGGAAAAAGAAGCCTTCAATGATGGCGGAGTGGCTCGGCATTGGATTCTCTGGTTTTTCGCAGCTACTAACAGGTGGAGACTCTAATACACAAACCACAATATCAGCAATAATTTATCTTTTTATGTTCTATATTAGGTGAATAATCATTGGATTGTACTTCCCTTGAAGAACATTTATCCACGACATCTTTAAAGTTCAGTTCTTGCATTTAAGAAAGAATTGCTCTTCTATAGCATTTTCTCTCAATGCTGAGATGCAGTTTTTGTTATTATTTAATAATTAATGAAACATGTGCCAAACTATGCATTAGATGAAGTTTCCTGCATTACTCAGTTATTGGCATAAATACAGTGCAGGTAATATATTTTTCTGCAGCTCATTCGGGCCCTTACTGGCTGAGGTCTGTGTCTCCTATTAACATGAAGCACATCATGAAATAAATCATTTTATTACTAGATGTTGATAAAGAAAGAAGAAGAAGAAAAACTAAGCAAATCTTAAACTGAGATCAAGATACATTACAAATTAGCTGCAAGACTTGCATTACAAATTTCAACTAGTCTCTAGTTAATGAATGTAAACCAGAAGCATTAATGGCAAATACAGCATTACAGAAACCGCTCTCTCTTTCGTTCTCAGAGGTGTCTGATGAAGAGGGGGCACAGCTGAATGATGAGGAACTGATAGAAATCGATGAAGAGGCGGATCTGATCCAGGCCGAGAGGATAGTGGTGGATGCAGAGCACGGGGATAATAACTGGAAAAAGCTGAAGCAAGATCAGAAAGACATCGCTGACATGGCTGAGCAGATGCTGGCTATGAACCTGAATGATCCTGAGCCACAAGAAGCAGCCAGAAATCAGAGGCAGGCTGATCAAGGGGAATGGCAGGTATGAGACCTCATCCTTTATTGTAATCATATATATTTTATTGAAAACTGTTTACATTGTATTAATAATTTTTATATATATATATGCATTAAAATATATATTATTAATTATTAAATTTAAGATTGTTTTAAGATTATAACTGTTGAATAAATGTTGGGGAAAAATAGAAAAGTAACTATTTTTTATAAGCTTATATTAGATGAGATTACATGCAACATTTGCACATTTAAAAATTATTTTTAATTATTTTATATGAACTAGAAAAGGCAAAAAGACCATTAAGAAAACATTGTATTTAATTTAAAATGTAATGGTCAAAATTGAACTTTTAAACAGGTTATTACTCAGCCTCTCAGATGTTTATCATAAAATTCATGCCACTTATTTTTAATTTTTTTGCATGCAATGAAAAGGTTGCATCCTAATCCTAAAGGTTTTTTCCTAAGGTTGTCAAACTCCAAAAATGCAAAAGAAATGTGATAGAAAGCAAGGTTATGCAAGAATTAAAATAACCTGTTTTACTTGGAAATATGTTATATTGCTGCAGTAAAGTGGCTTGGGAATGTCATTTCATGTTGATTGTTAAGGTATTGATGTTCACCATTTGTGTTGTGTGTTGTGATGAGCTCAGTGCTACTGTTCTGCTGATGTGTGTTCAGATTCAAAGCCACCAGAAGAAAAAAATCAAGCAAATGGCTAAACACGAGCTGAGGAAAACTTCAGCCATGAGTGAACATCAAGAAAGGAAAACCGTGGATCTGTGGAGCCTCAGTCTGAAAGACAGATGGAGACTGTATCGGTAAGACACACATGCACTAGATGGCAGCATTTACCCACAAATTTCTTGAAGCCAGACCGGTGCACTAAGATGTTAATCTTTAAAATCACCTAAATTAGATCTATGTTTTCTCCTTTAGGCTTTGGGTTTTGCGCTATCGGACTGATCTCCGCACTAAGGCCCTCACCTCTGAACACCTGTATCAGGACGCAGCCGAGAGGCTCAATGAAATCCGCCGTCGTGAGGATCTGTGTGTACTGCAACAGGCTCGGGTCGTGGGTATGACCACCACAGGAGCAGCTAAATACAGACAGGCTCTGCAGGAGCTGCAGCCCAGACTGGTGATCGTGGAGGAGGCGGCGGAGGTGTTGGAGGCGCACACCATCACCACCCTCAGCAAAGCCTGCCAGCACCTCATACTGATCGGAGATCACCAACAGGTAGACGGCAATATTATGAAATAAATCTTTTTCTTTGGTAATGTCAAATCAGGGTCATTAACTAGGTTTATTTATTGCATAAACAATAAATGCTTGTGTAATAAGTATAAATATCTTGATGCATTCATGTGTTAACGTATGTCTTTATGCATGTCATCCTGCACAGTTGAGGCCTAGTGCAACAGTGTATGACCTTGCCAAGAATTTCAATCTGGAAGTGTCGATGTTTGAGAGGCTTGTCAGAGTCAACTTTCCATTTGTGCGCCTTAACTACCAGGTTAGTTTCTGTATTATTACATCAGCTGTTTAAGGGAAACGCTTTATTTTCAAGTCGTGTTCTGCATGTACATACTTATGTACTCTCTAAAAAATAAAATAAATTAAAAATAAACCCAATGGTTGGGTTAGTCCATATTTGACCCAAAGTTGGATTGAAACAACCCAGCATTTTTATTTAGAGTGTGCGTACTTGTTATAGTTATTACAACAACTGGGTAATAACTAGGTACTGAAACCACCCTTAAACCTAACCTTAACCCATGTAGTTACCTTATATTATCCAGTACTTTAGGTTAGTACACTGTAGTGTGCACATACTGTAAATAAATAAAGTGTAACCCAACCGATTAGATATTTACTGATGTCAGTCATTCCTCTAGTGAACCGTATGCTAAAACAACATGAACAACAATTCTGATTTATATTTAAAGCATCGCATGAGGCCATGCATCGCTCGACTGTTGACTCCTCATATCTATGAAACACTGGAAAACCACCCCTCTGTACTGGAGTATGACAATGTTAAGGTACGTAAATTTCAGCAAATACAATTACACAACCTTCTATTATTCTATTACATAAGTTCTGGTAGGTACCTTGTAGGTAATTTGGCTACCATCATCTACTTGACTCCTGCATCTTTCGGTCTACAGGGGCTTCTGACAAATCTCTTTTTCGTGGATCATGGTCACTTTGAGGAAGAGATTAAGGATGGACGGAGCCACCAGAACCCTCACGAGGCTCAGTATGTGGTCGCGCTTTGCCGCTACTTGCTGTTACAGGACTACAAGCCTTCTCAGATCACCATTCTGACGACTTACACAGGACAGCTTCACTGTCTGCGTAAGCTCATGCCCTCACCGAATTTCTCTGGAGTCAAAGTCCACGTTGTGGACAAATACCAAGGGGAGGAGAACGACATCATCATATTGTCTCTGGTGCGCAGCAATCTACACAGGAGAGTCGGTTTCCTGAACATATCAAACCGTGTCTGCGTAGCCCTTTCTCGTGCTAAGATGGGTCTCTATTGTATTGGAAATATGGACATGCTGAGCTCCGTTACGCTGTGGAGCAACATCCTTCACACTCTGAGAGAGCATGGTCAAGTGGGTCGTGCTTTGACGCTGAGCTGTCAGAACCATCCGGATAAACAGATCCTTGCATCCTGCAGTGATGACTTCAAAGGTGCCCCCGAAGGTGGTTGCGATCAGCCCTGCCAATTTCGCTTGGATTGTGGCCACGTGTGCACCCGAATGTGCCACCCATATGATGTGGAACACAAGGAATACAAGTGCATGAAAGACTGCCAGAAGGTGCTGTGTGATCTGAAGCACAAATGTACACGTCTCTGTCACGAAGAATGTGGTGAATGCCAGGTACTCCTAGACAAGATCATTCCATCATGCCAGCATAGTCAGAGGGTGCCTTGCCACATAGACCCTGAGAAATTTGTCTGTCGAGTGCGTTGCCAAAAGACCCTCCCTTGTGGCCATCCCTGCAAGGCAGCTTGTGGAGAGTCCTGCACCGCTCAGTGCAAGGTTAAAGTTCAAATGCAGCTGAAATGTGGACACGTCCAGGAAGAACCATGCTTCATTTCCAGCGACCCCAAAAAGATGACATACTGCAGAACAAAATGTGACACCACCTTGGATTGTGGGCACACTTGCCCGGGAACTTGCCATGGATGCTGTCAAGGTCGCATGCACAAAGCATGCAACCATAAATGCCTACAAATCCTGGTGTGTTCTCATCAGTGTCAGGAGCCTTGTGTAAGAGATTGTCCACCATGTTCAGTTCGCTGCGAGAACCGCTGCGTCCACAGCGCCTGCATGAAGACTTGCGGTCAGCCTTGTGCGCCTTGCAGAGAACCCTGCGAATGGCAGTGCCATCACCACAGTTGTACCAAGCTGTGTCATGAACCATGCGACCGTCCACCTTGTTCTGTTCCCTGTAACAACACCTTGCCCTGTGGACACCTCTGCATAGGTCTCTGTGGAGATCCTTGTCCTGATAAGTGTCGCATTTGCCATAAGGATGAGGTCACGGAGATCTTCTTCGGCAATGAAGACGACCCGGATGCTTGTTTCATTCAGCTTGAAGATTGTAAGCACCTGTTCGAAACTACAGGAATGGATCAATACATGAATCTTGACCAAGACCAAGGCGCTGAACTGGATCAAAGGGCGATCCGACTCAAGGATTGTCCAAGGTGTCGCACTCCAATCCGTAGAAACCTTCGGTATGGCACTCATATCAACCGCAGCCTGGCAGCCATCGAGATGGTCAAGGAGAAGATCAATGGTGTTTCGTATGAAATCAAGCAAAAGCAGGAAGTCCTTAGCTTGCAACTGCTTGGAAAGGAGATCTTGAGAAAGCATTTTGGCCAAGAGTTTGCATTTCTTAAAGATAAGTTTGAAACGAAGGACCTTTCACGCCAACAACTTTGGCATTCCGAGAACTTGATGACCTACCTCGAGAGGGCTGGGAAACTAAAAGAAATGCAAGCAGAACATATGACACTCCTTCTGGACAAACTTCAGCCATTCTCTAGCAAAGTTGATGAAGTCTTGGGATTCCTCTTACGTCCGACTCAGAGGTTTTCAGACCAACAGATTGCAGATCTCGAACGTGAATTGAAGAGACTCTCCTACCTGGCAGAGCTCAACGTGTGCTGTTGCATGTCACCGATCAAAAGTCGTGTTTATAGCACAGAGATCCAGCAATTAAGAGAGATCCTGGAGGACACTTTGCCTTTCTCTGAGGATCTAGAACATACAGTCAAGGAGATTTTTACGGATTTGGACACCAAACTGCCTCGCAGCGGCCTGGGCATCACCGACGAGGAGAGGGTGATGATAGTCAAAGCCATCGGTTTGAATAAAGGTCATTGGTACAAATGTCCCAATGGCCATGTGTATGCAATCGGCGAATGTGGGGGTGCTATGCAACAAAGCAAATGTCCTGAATGCGACGCTGCTATTGGAGGCACTAATCACAATCTCATTCAGGGAAATGATGTGGCGACTGAGATGGATGGCGCAGAGCATGCTGCCTGGTCAGATGCTGCCAACATGGCAAACTTTGACCTGCAAAACTTTGAAGATTGACATTCTTAAGTAATTTTTTCTTCTGTCTGCTGATAGGGTATTAATCTGGTTAACACAAATCATGAAATACTGTTTTTTAATCAGGCTGTAGTTTCACCTTTTAGCAGAGCTTTCAAAATGAAAATTGTCTTCACTTTCCACTGATGGGAGAATTAAACAAGAAATGTACATACAGTACAAGCAGGAAAACAACAACAACAATAACAATTCATCGTAGGTGCAAAATAGATCAAATGCAAAATATTATATCCATTTTGTACCTATGCTGAATTATGTTATTGTTGTTTTTTTCAGCTTGTACTATATTTACATTTGTTGTTCTTCTGTGCACAATTAGTCAACCCCATGATGAAATTATCCATTCATTTGGATTTTGATCCTCATATTTTCTGGACTTTTGGCTTCATAGCTCAAATTCAGATAGCAAATCTTACATTAATAACAAAATAAGATGCAGACAACAGTCGAAATCATTGCAACTGCCTGCTACTATTAACTTGTTTACTCACATTTCATGCTTGGTTAGTGAAACCTAGTTAGAAATATTACGCTTCACACATTTCAGTTCATTAGCTTTTAAAATCATCCTGTAAATATTATAACAGGAATAAAATATGCACATTTTGGTTGTTTTTATATCGTGTAACATATATTATCCAAATCAGTCTTATAAAATAGATAGATAGTTGTGGTCCTGAATGCAATATGGCTAAAGCACTTAAATCTCCTTGATCCAGATATGCCAACATACATGATGCTAAACAATGAGGGTAACACTTTACAATAAGGTTCATTAGTTAACTACTTAAGTTAACATGAATTAAGGAGGAACTTTATTAATCTGAACTAATGTTAATTTCAACATTTACTAATGCATTATTAAAATCAAAAGTTGTGCTTGTTAACATTAGTTAATGCACTGTGAACAAACATGATCTAACAATGAACAACGGTTTTCATTAACTAACATTAACAAAGATTAATAAATACTGTAATAATTGTATTGTTCATTATTTGTTAATGTTAGTTAATACCTTAACTAACGGTAACAAATGGAACCTTAATGTAAAGTGTCACCAACAACAATAAATATTAGCTTACATGTTAGCTTAAATATATCACAGAAGAAAAGCACTTAATGAATCTGCTTAATAAAATCACGTTTTGATGAAAATGTGTGTCCTTTAATGTTTCATTAGATTTCATGCATGCAGCTTCAGGTCTTGGTTTCAAGTATATACTTACTTATATCTTTGGCTTGATTTCATTAGGTGGCAGCAGTGTACTGTCAATAACTCTCTCAGGAACAGAGTCAGAGTCAGGAACATGTGTGCTCTACATAAGGCAAGCTGTGCTTTTCTCTCATGTATGGTCAGACCAGTGTGTTTCTTGATGCAGGTCAGAGTCTATGTCAACTTCAGCATGTTTATTCGCCGCATAATTATAAAGCATTATCTGAGCTCTCTGCTTTAATCACTGAGTGAGTCCAGAGGCTTGGTGTGAGCTGTTGGGACGCTTCCATTTAGGCTTCCCAGCAGCTTACATCAGTTCATTATGTGATGAATGTCGTCCTGTCGTAACATAAACCCGAATGCAAAGTCGGCACTTTCTGCACAGGAACACAGGGTGGGGTTGGAGAAGCAACAATAACGACAAAAACTGTTGTGTCAGGATGCCAAGGAAAAGCAAGCAGGAGTTTAAGCATATTTCTGAGGGACCGTATTTACAGCTGGTGATTTTATAGGCCCGAAAAAAGCAAGTGAAGCAAAATGCAACAATTTCTTGTGTCATATTCTTGTGCATTAGTTTAATGCTTCATGTGTGCCTTGGAACATCCCTTAACTGTGGTAAAAATCAATCTTTCAGTGCTTTATTGCTTTTGTGCAATGGAAGTGTTCACAGCAATGTGATAAAAGACTAAGTGATAATAATTAGCTAATTAATACAGTTTATTAATTTAACTGTACAGCATTTACTGTTGTCACTGATCAACATAGCATTTTGGCAGATTTATGCATAACATAACTGACGTGAAGCTACGGGAGTCGATTTTTTTTAATGGCTTCACACTCATCTGCTCATTATGGATGTGACTTTTAATTTCTGTTTGAATTCAAGGACAGATTTGGACAGGAATCGATTGGGGAAGGGATCGAGCATCTGTGCATGATTGTTCATCACAATTGTGTTTAATAGAGAGGATCGTTGAAGTGTCACACCGATCGGACGGTCAGCACATGCTAACTCGCACTAATGTAATTAAGGTTCAAGTGCCTCAGTATGCACAAGGAGAAAAACACATTATGGCAATGCAGATGAAAGAAAAGTAGGATTCTGGTTGAATTTGGGACTTGCTGAATATGATTCCAGCTGCTGAGAACAAAAAATTAATTAAAAATAAATAAATAAATAAATTCTGGTATTATGTTTTAGCATAGTAATACCATGTTTCTTTGTTTGTTCTATGGTATATGACAGGGTTTCCCAACCATGGACTTGTAAGATTATTAGTAATTATGATCAAAGTATGTCAAAGTAATGTAAATGTTAAATTAATTAATTGATAAAAACAATATTTAAACCAAATGAAATGAAGTTATTATTTTAAACTAAATAAAATAATAAATAATTAAAGTTAATGATAAAATATGTACAAAACGCACACACAAAAAATAAAATAAAATAATTTTTACATTTATGCGAATCATTGACACTGGAATTGCTGATTTGCCACATTTTACTTGCTTGAGCTACAGAAATGTCAATTTTATATTCCAAAACAAGTGATTTGAATGAATTATTCATTGTGTTTATTTATAAATGTTCGTTTCAGGGGGTTCATCATGTTATTTGATTAAGAAAAAAGCTTGGGAGCCCTTGAACATGGTAATCGTTCAGTACTACGGTAAATTAAAATATCATACATATAGCTTGGTACAGTATGTACCAGTTCTATTTTAACATTTTATGTGACCTTGGACTACAAAACCAGTCATAAGGGTCAATAATTCAAAATTCGAGATTTATACACAATCAGAAATAAATAAGCTTTCCATTGATGCATGTTTTGTTAGGATCAGACAATATTTGTCTGAGATACAACTATTTGAAAATCTAGAATCTGAGGGAGCAAAAACATCTAAATATTGAGAAAATCATCTTTAAAGTTGTTCAAATGAAGTTTTTAGCAATGCATATACTAGTCTAAAATTAAGTTTTGATATATTTACAGTAGGAAATTTACTAAATATCTTCATGGAACATGATCTTTACTTCATATCCTAATGATTTTGACATAAGAGAAAATCAATAATTGTGATTACAATGTATTTTATGGCTATTACAAATATACCCCAGAGACTTAAGGCTGCTTTTGTGCTCCAAGGTCACATATTATCAGTATTTGTTTATATGTTTCTTATGTCATTGTTTCATTGTGAGAAAATAGTTGCAAGTCTCAATTTGTTCTTCATTTAAACTCATTGCTTTCTAGGAGAAACTGAATAAAAAATAGATCTCATATGCGATGCGTGATCCTCTGCGAAGTATCGGTTCATCTGTTCAATGACTGCAAATTTTTCTCACTGTTAGCATCAGTAGATGTGCACGTCATTATGATATCTGTGGCTGTTTTCCGCATTACATTTATCAAACCCGCCTGGCCGGAACGAACTGATTAAAATTTCATTGGGCCCTGTGGTGACCAGCTATAAGCTTTCATGAAATAATGTTCATGTGGATGTGTAAATATGGATCCGGTAAGGTTACAGCTTCGCCATAACAGCACATGAAAGCCTTATTCCCTCTCAACACATTGTGCAGGCCTATGTGTGCTCGACCGGCTCATTTCAGCAGTACGGCTACTTTAATTAATGTTGGATTATACATTCTTTGAACAGTCACAGATTCATGTTCAAAAGGAGGTTTGTCGTCTAACGAGGTGTAATCGTAAGTCGAGTCTTGGAGTGTCTTATGAAACATGGAAAATTTTCTGAACTTTTAATCATGCAATTACCAATGGGAACAGTGTAGGGGAAAAACTGTGGCTAAAAGATTAACCTGCTTAATAGGTTCTGTCATTCCAAACCTGATGAGAAACCACATTAATAGCTTACGCATCCATTATGAAAGCCGCTTGTTGAAACAAGAATTCCCATTCAATTCTGGATAACGTCTGAGATTGTTGATGAAATATGTGGTTTGGCATTAGTATTATTTCACAATGGTTTTGTTTTGATGGCAGATGGATATTTTGAATTCTTTATTTACTGCCAGTTCACCTAATAACCAGAACAGATACTTTTGTTACGCAAAATGTGTAGCATGCATTTTTATATTCAATATTTCTCCACCGTCTTGGGTTTATTTTTTCCACTGAGCTTGGTGCAATGCATTCTGGGTGTAAAAATGCTCCTGTCAAAACTTAAACGCTGTTTTTCTTCCAATAGACTTGCATCCACTGAGATGATACACTTCTTAATTCTCATGTTTTGGCTCATGTTCTTGTCTTTTATCAA
The DNA here is from genome assembly GCF_963082965.1 of Carassius carassius. Taxonomy (NCBI): domain Eukaryota; kingdom Metazoa; phylum Chordata; class Actinopteri; order Cypriniformes; family Cyprinidae; genus Carassius; species Carassius carassius. The sequence goes on from NC_081764.1 coordinate 1,555,467, forward strand.
GACCAGTTCTCTGATGCCTCCCTTCTTTCTTGGCATCAGTTGTGCCTGAGTATTTTGTAAAACCACTGCCAATTACAGACTCAGCAAAGCACGCTTTTAATAAGCCTTGTTTGCCATGTGAAAGAAAAACATGCATCAACCTGTTTTTTTTTTTTTTTTTGTGAGAGGAGCGGTTTTGAAAGTTGGTGTTAAAATGTGGCAAAGCTGAAAGATGAGAAAGTGTGAACAGCAAGACTAATAGGAAAAAATATTTTTGGTTCCTTGAAGGACATTACGATACATTGTAGAACAAGGGACAAGTTATAATTGCAAGATGTTTTTGTAAATGTTTTTCTTTATGTTCTCTGTTTTTCCTTTTTCTTCTTCCATTTTTGGGAGATAAAATAGTGGTTCTTAAGATGCAAAATGAGTCTTGTGGGTAGTGGTAATTACTGTTCAATTGCTAGGTGTTCTGTATGGTTATTCAGGTTGTTATTAGTTCTAGTTACTAGTCCTGGACCCTCAAGTCTCTGGTTTGTATACATGGCTTGGATCTCTTCTTCAATTGCATCTATGGGATTTTTTTTGTTAGCATGCTCTGTTTATCCAGCAGGTGCAAAATCATCAGCCAAGTTACGTACAACACTAATATTGATGCTTTACTTAGAGAATGCAGCAAATTAAGTGTAAAATTTCTCATTTTCGTCTTTCAAAAGCTTGATAGAGTCGATTGTGATTGTATTTTTAACAAACTGGCTGCATATGCACATATGTCTTTGTTTTCTTTTCAACTGTAAGTTATGCTCTGCATAATGCATTACATTACATCTATTTAAGAACGACTCTCTTTCAAAGATGTTAGAGCTTGACAGCTTCGACACGACCAGTTGAGCTTCATTTACAACATGGAAAACCCTCAGGTACGTGCAATCCATTAGACCTGAACACTGTAAATTACACACAGAATTTCATTCAGAAACAAGGGCACAAATGTGATTCTCTCTCTTGACCTGTGAACAAAATCTATCATCTTTTTTCCCAGTTAAGCATATTCTAAACTGATTTGAATAAATGTATGAAACTCAATTTCACCTCCCTGTTCGAGCACCTGCGGTTGAGTTAGTGAGTGAAATAAAGTCACTTTGTTGCGCTGGGGCTGAGAAATGCTTCATAATTCAGCATTTTCAATATGACACCATATGTGCTTTTCTGAAATAGGCAATTATGTGTGCACATTTAATGAAACATAGCCAAGAAACTGGAGCTAATGAGAAGAAATTCACTTCTTTACAATTTCAGAAAGTGTCAGTTTAATGGCTCATGTAACAGTATGGCATTTCTAATTATAGTAAATAAACCAGTATTTATCCAAAGAAATATGCAAAAAAAAAAAAATGCTAATAACATTAGATTAATATTTTTGTTAAATATTTATATTTAATATCTGAAGCATTATGATTTATTTATATATTGCACATGCATTGCATCACATTGCAAGTTAATGTAATATTAATTTGTTATATATGGTTAATAGGACAATATTCATTATATACGCACATTTATACATTTTAAGCATATTTAATATGATAATATGCTGATACACACACGAATATACATACATATATGCACATGCATTACATAGGTTAATAAATCGGTTTTAATTTCTATATACTATTTATACAGATACAGACAGACTGATTTAGATTTTTTTCCCTTCTTTTTTTTTTTTTTTTTTGGTTGCAAGGGTTGCAATATGAGGGATTTTTTCCCCCGCCTGTTTTAATGGTGGTTTATAGACATAGTATCACAGCTCTTCTTAAGAAGCCGATGTATTGTAGAGGTTTGAGGAATAGAAATGCTTCTTTGCACTGGATATGACTGTGATCTCAAGTTTGGCACAGAAGCAGCCGTGCCTTAATTTAACCTGCCGCCATTTGAGTCTTGTGTTAAAAGACATCCGTGCACTATATAACACTATGAAAGCCATTCTGGTTGAAAAGAGACCTGAAAATGTTGGTGTGCTGAGGTTGCAACGTGCCAAGTGTAATGAATGGACGTTTAGCAGCGAGAGGAGGGTGGGGGTGGGGGTGGGGGTGGGGCATCTGACAGTCTGCTTTTATATGCCTGTGTGATTTGTGCTCTGCCAAAACCATCGATCCACTCCAAATTAGAACAATTACTGCCGCCTCGCCTCCTTTTTTCCCTGCCTTTCATTAAAAACGGCTCTGTCGGTAGCACTGTTTATGTCAGGATTAATGTGATGCCGACCTGACAGGTTGTCATTATGGGATTATTTCATCTTGGGCTGGGAGAAGGAAAAGAAAAAGACAGGATGAAACTGAAAAATGATTGTTAAAAATAATGTTTGTTCCACAGGGCACCTTCTTCAGCATGTCTTCAGCCAAAATATGTGATTTCTGTTCACAATATGCATTTTGCAAACTCTTTATTGGGAATTTTTATTAGTAAGCATATTTTAAGCAATGCAATTGTTTAATAATGCAATGCAATGCAAATATTTAATAACCCTCATTGCCTTGTGGGTTAAACCCTGGATTTTCTTTTCATTTATCTTCTGTAGATTTACTTGTGGCATGCATATTGACATCTGTCTGATCCAGTGAGGGTCTTCCAAGTGAAAGATCACTTTTGAGCTGTTTGATTGGAGTCTGATAGGATAAATAATTTTTTTACATTGACAGAAAATGGAATGTGAAGTGTTTCGCCTCTCCTTTAAAAGTTTACATTTATTTTTCCAATGTAATTATGTGGTTAGTTTAATTTTATTATTTGCTTAGTTGTTCCCTGCTGACTTCAGGTGGGATAATTTCAGTCAATCAGGATCAGCTGGAAGGAAAAGTTGGAAAAAGCCTTGTGCTTTTGTGCCCGAAATTTTGCAATAAAAATTTGTTTTCCAGAACATTTCAATGAACCTTATTCCTCTACAAACAACCTTTTGTGCAACTGAAAGGTTCCACGGATGTTAAAGGCTCTTAAAGGAACCATAAATGCCAGTATAGTAGCTTTATTTTTAAGGGTGTAAACATGGATCATGTACCTACTTCATTGTAAGTATATAATCATTCTTATCATTATTCAGGATTTGCTTAGAAATGTACTATAGCACATCTTTGCAAAAGCACTGAATAAGTAAACAAAAGGCTTTTTTTTTTCTTCAGTGTGGCAGACCTACAAGGTCTTTTGGATATAAAATGAGTAAGAGAGGATGAAACTGAAAGTGTTTGGAATTGTATTGGTTTCCCTGGTGTGTATCTGGTCAGACCTTGAAGTGAAATGTCAGTGTATAAATCCATTCCCACAGACACTTTCACGGTCTGTAGGCACTTGTGAGGAAAAACGCATGCAGCGGTTGACAGTTCTGCTTACTGTATTTGCCTGTGAGTCTAGGAAATCAACCAGGACGGCCAATTTAACAAGTTAAACGAGTTCACCCAAAAATAAAAAGATTGCTGAAGATTTGCTCAGCCACAAGCCAACGAAGATGTAGATGAGTTTGCTTCTTCATGCAAACAGATTTGGAGAGATGCAGCATTATATCACTTGCTCATCAATGGATGCTCAGCAGTGAATGGGTGCCGTCAGAAGAAGAGTCCAAACAGCTGAAAACACAATCATCCAGAAGTAATCTACAGCACTCCAGTCCATCAGTTAACATCATGTGAAGTGAAAAGCTGAAACAAATTCCATTGTTTTTAACCTAAAACCATCGCTCCTGGCTAAAAATATGAATCCATAATCAATAATAATGCTTCCTCGTCTCTCACATCAATCCACACACATGGTTTAGAGCTGTTTTGGCTTGTAACAGTGCTTAATCTGTGCAGATTTCTCTCCTGATTCAGACCAGATGGCATTTTCACAGCAGAAAGCAATATTATGGACAGAGGAGCCGTATTTTGGCTAGAAGCAAAAGTTTGAAGATTAAAAAAAAAGTCTTAATGAAGGATTTGTTTTTACAAACACACAGCTTTCATCTTCTCAAGACTGGAGTGGTGTGGATTACTCCTGGATTATAGCAATGCTTTTATTATTAGGTGAACTGTTCCTTTAAGCATTTTTCTAAAACGAGTGTTTCTAAAAACTAAATCATCCTTTGGGTCTGTTTTTTTTTTTTTGAATGCAGCTACAAAGAAGAGCAGATTATGAAGCTCCTCGATCCTCGACAGGTATTTTCACAGCGTGAAACAAAAGGCCGGCACACGCAGACCTCTGGTTTTGTCGTGGCATGTTGCATATGCCTTCCTGTACAGGAGCGTGTTCTTCTTTCTGAAATCAGCTGAGCGAGGTGCCCTGTGCCCGCGGCTTCCTGCCAGCCATGGTTAATGAATTTCGACAGCTGCACAGCCACAGATAGTCACATTGTGTCATGACAGCGCAGGGGCCAAAGGGAGGGAGGAATACAGGAGAAGACGAGCCTCTCGCTGCTGACCTGAGACCTGTCAAAGCCCCTTCAGCCTGCTGTGGCATCACATCAACAACATCTGCCCGGGAAGCTTTCGTCTAGCGACACCTGTTCATTCTGCCATCGCAGGAGGACACGTTCTGGCACAGGGCCGAATTAAACACACAAAATACAGAAAATAGTGCAATCTCATCTGTTGAAGGGAAAGTCAGCATGACATCACAAGTGATATTTACTTTCTCTATACTGTAGACATTCATCTGTGTACATAAAATCGCTCATAATCTTTCATCAAAATGTAATAACTTGTAATAACTTGCAGCTGATGTGATCAAGCCATTCAAGGCAGGTCAGTCCAATTGGTGAACATCTTGTTAAGCTCTTTCCAGTCTTGTAAGTACAGACCTACTTTAATGGAAAAGATTGCGATCTAAAATAAATAAATAAATAAATTAAATTACATTTATGCATTTAGCAGACACTTTTATTCAAAGCGACTTAGATTGCATTCAAACTAACAATTTTCTCCTAACATATATATATATATATATATATTTTGTATCAGTTTTTTTTATTAGTATTTTATATATTTGTATATATATATATATATATATATATATATTTAAAATTATGGGGAAAATATGATAACATTTATATTATAAATCTGGCTTTTTAGTTTAACAAAACGCACACATAGTAAACGAATAAATGCTACCAGGTTAGCCGCTGCATCTGCAGTCAGTTCCTGTAACATTATTTGAGCCAATCACCTGAGCCGTAAACCGTCATGTGACTGATCACTCAAATTAGGTGCACCGGTTGCTTTCCGAAATTAAAATTCCCATTCATTTTTTTCAATAGGAGAGTTAATTTTTAACAATAACTTAATTAATGGTGTATATACTTTTGCTGAAGCCGTTATAGGCCACATTATTTCAACCCATGTTTATATAAGCATGTTTAACAGTGCAATTCATAGTGAAAAAATATATGCAACGTGCAAAAAGGACTACGGATGAAAATTAGCCAGTGTTGGGTAAATCTGGCACATTGTACATATTTATGTATTATTAATGTGCATTGTCCCTGATTAAAATAAATAAAGAATTTTTTTTTTAATTAAAGCAAGCAAAAAAGCCTGAAACAAGCATGAATGAGCGTGAAGCATGAGCACAAATGATGTGATAGAATCAGTCTGCATACACTCTCTACTTAAATAGCTTTAACATAATATGTCGTTTCTATAGACACAATCAAAATCTTTAAATTTACAAAACCAATTATGCATTATTAATAGCTTTTATCCAATGCAACTTAATTTATCAAAAAGCCATCATTATTCATATTTGTTGCCAATGATTTTGGGACAAAAGTTTATTGGATAACTATATTAGGAAGCAAGCTACAGAAGAGGAGAAGTTTAGTTTAGTTTAGTTTAGCTTAAGTTTAGAGCACTGTACTTTTGTCTTTTGTCAGATTTTCAAATGCTTTTTACTTAGAATCAAAGTTTGTAGCGTCTTTAACAATGACTTTTCATTGAATAATTTTTTTATAGGAAAGATACTTCCAGAATCAAGGCCAATCAAAAAAGGCATTAAAAAGATTCTGTTTCATATTTAAGGAGCTCTCGAAATAGAATTTTATATAATATATATAAAGAGTAATCCTTTTCAAGTTTTGTAATATAACATATCACAAAGCCTCATGCCATGTTGCTTCATGAAAAAAAAATGAACTTGAATGTACTTAAATTACTCCACATACATACTTTCAGTACCACAACAAACCCTCACTTCTCAATGAAGTTTATGTTTCATTCTTTTATCTTTTAATAGCTATATTAGCCCTGGGTTCATCTCTGTCTGGTCACATAATGACACATAAAGCCAGCAATTTTAACGTTAGCACTAATTCAGATGAGCAAGAAAGGTTGTGTAAAGTTAGCATTATTAAAACAGCGGTTTTGGATGGTTAATGCATTAGTGGTTTGCTGACCTTTTACAGCGGGAGGTTAATTGCAATGTGCTTAAGCAAAGGGACAGTTCTGACCCATGTCAGGATTGTGGACCAGATGTCAAGTGTTTTGTGTACAACACGATGTGCAATTCATTTTTAAAGTAATCTTCCACCCCAAAGGCTAACTCTGTAAAGATAAGTGTCGACCGAGTACATTGCATTTTAATTGCCTCTAAATTGTTACGTTAGTTATTTACAAGTGTAACCACTTGTGTCTTTATGAAACTTCCATAAAGAATAAAATGCATAGATGGAGACAGCATTTCTACAGTATTTAAAGGTTGAATCTCATGAATTCTGTTAATACAGTCATTTTTTGAAATCTATCTGTTAATTATCATATATAAAAATATATAAATGCTGAATGAGTAAAATAAATATAAAAATAAATAGATGCATTATAATGTGCTGTTAAAATTGCAGATAAATATTATTTGGTATTACAGTAACAAAGATACTCGCAGCTCAGTTATGAAGCAGTGCTATTAAATGACTGACTGAATGATTTCCGCATCGTTAATTATGATTATCCTGACTCATTGTTTCTGTGATTAATATTTTTATATGATTTAATAACCTTTAGAGTGAAGCTCTTGAACGATCTTATTACCACATTCACAGCATGTACTTATTTTTCAATTAATTATTTCAATTCACCTTTTTCATTTCGATGAGATGCACTCAACCTCTCACATGCATTCATTGCTGGGAGCTGATGCTTTGTGCTGAAACCAACAGAATAAACGAAGAAGTGTGCTTTACATGTTCATATTTGATTTGATTTTGCATTTGAAGCATATCAATGTTACACTAATGGTTTCTACTGCTATTTTTCTTCCTTAGGTTTCTGTGGTTGCACTGTCATCCTTAGACTGCCATGTGTTTTCAATGTTCACAATCAATGGAAAGCACCTGTGACAATATGAAGCTCCAATCAGAGTTAATGCACGGCTTCCAGGAGTCTGGGATTGAACGAATTACCAAAATTTGCAGAGATGCAATGCTACAATTCTCCAAATCTGATGAAGAAACAATCTCATCTCATCTAAGTGTGAGCACATTTTCAGCTAATTTTAATTTTCAGTGATCTATTTTCTTTAAGGTCAAGGTGAAGGTCAGATTTATTTATATAGCACATTAAAACAACAAGAATGTTGACCAAAGTGCTTCACAAGCAGAGCAAGTACACACAAATTAAACAGGGATGGAAGGTATTCAGTCCAAACATAACAAGATAATTTAAACAAAATATTAATATATATTAAAAACTAAAGATCAAAACCTACTATATCCCAAAGTTGTGTTTGTGTCAAATAATCAGTTTGAGTCTGGTACACATTTCAGCTCAGTTTCTGTGCAACTGTTGTGCAATTATTTAACCGTTTCTTTCTTTCTTTCTTTCTTTATTATGCACTCATTCCAAAAATGGCACAAAAACAAGCACTTTTATGTCAGTTAAATGGTCTCTTTCCAGTCCAGACTGCCTGTGACAGCACTAAATATGACGTCTGGTGTGAGTCAGCACTTATAGACGCTCGCTGACCGGGAAAGTAACTGTGTTAAGCATGCAACAGATTAAAGCGTTCAGCTTTGGGAAGTTTCCCCACCACTTCGATTTTTCATTTTCATTATCTGTCAGTGAAGGTATAAATGCAATGAGGATTAGAGAAATTACATGGACTCTCTGCTCGTCTGCCCTCTGCGCTTATCCGCCCTCGTCCTCCATCCATCCCCGGGTCATTAACTCCCGCCGGCATTCGCCTCACGTTACACGGTCCGAGGAAAAGCTCAGGCGGCCGGGTCGCAGACAAGCCTGTAACCTGAACGACAGGCCTAATGTCTTAGGAATTTCTATAATCCTGCAGATCTATTACAGATAGCGTCGCTGACACAGACTACAGAGATTAGAGGCAGCAGATACTGACTGTATTGACTGGTCCTTCTCATCCCTCGGCTGCATGGTAATGATTGAATTCCAGCAGCCTGTCACAGTCCGAGACCTCTAATTGAGTCGGAAGTGTGCGAAGAGTTGTGTGCGTATGGATGTATGACTTTAGAAAGGGATTAACCTTTTTTTTGTCTTTCGTTCTCTTAAATTCCTGACACAGTGCTCTTCAATACCTTCTAACTGATGTCTGAACTGAGTTGGTGCACGCATGAGGTTTTGGTGAAGCTGAGGATTATTGTTGCTGGAAAGTTGCATCATTTTCTACTCGAGGAAGTTCTTCTTTAAACCCGTGAGCTCTTCATCGCTAACAAACTGCAGATACACTGATGAGGAGGATGCAATGATACATCATACAGCCATATCTGTGTTTTTTCACAGATTTTTATTTTTTTAATTAGATCAAATGCTCATTACAAACCCTGAGCACATTTGAAGATTCTGTTGTGTGGAATAATTGTCTTTTTTTGTTAGGAGAAAATATGTAAACATCCTTTACTTGCACTAGTAACCTTAATATTCATCCCTCTTTGGCAAAACGTTGTTTTAAGCAGGAATCTAACAAATCCACTGAGGTATAATTCAAGCATAATTCAATATTACATATATTAACAACCTTAATTCAATAGATAATAGGCATGCGCGAATGTTGATTACACTTGAATATTGACGTTTTCTTATTTTCCAGTACAAATGTATAAAAAAAAGAAAAGAAAAATGAACTAAGAAAATTAGTATAATGTAATATATATATATATATATACACACACACACACACACACACACACACACACACACACACACACACACAAATGTAATTGAGTTCATTCAAAAAAAATATATATATATAAATCACTTTTTTAGTGTAATAAAGTACATTTTTGCACTTACAAAATAATAATAATAAAAAAAAAAGCAAACTTTAAGCAACAAACCTGAAATTTACACTATTATTATTATCAGCAGTGCTCTGATTAGGCCCATGCTGATAATTTCAAAACTTATTTGTAAATTACAATATATTTCTGCATCGTTTCCAATTGTATACTTTAAGTTGAGTGTGTGCATATAGTGCATATAGTGGATTCATTTAAGGGTTGCCAAACTCTTACTATTTTATTTATTTTATTTTATTTTATTACTCTTCTATTACTAAAATCAGAGTAAAATTATGCATGTTTGTCCTGGCACACCGGTCATTCTAAAGGAAAACATTCAGATGCATTTTTTAAAATCCATTTCTAAACTCTTCATACAATTTTTGCTTGACTTGTTAAAGCCAAAATAAGACTATTGCTTGACTAATTAGAGCCACGTTTGAACTCAAAAGAGTGGAAATGCACTAAGTGTATGCCGGGAATTACTTTTGTCAATTTAACCGTTTGCTTACATGTAGGTCAACCACAATCAATAATCTTTCACTGTAAGTGACTCTCCGTGGAGCGGATTTCATCTGGAATCAAATCAAGGTTGTGTCATGTTTTTCCTTCGTAAGTTATTGAGTTTTTCTGCTAACATGAGCATTGCCCTCTGTAGGTCTTCCGTGGAAATATGTGAACTAACAAACCTGCACAGAGCAACACACTCAACTGGGAAACTTGCAAAATCTGCATGTAAATATTTAGTCTTGCTGCATATTCTCAAGGTGAGATGAGCATGCTATTGAAAACCTGTGCTTGCTAAATTCATTATCGACTGGTGCGGTGCTGCCAAGCTGTTTCTAATAGTCTCGATTCTTTTTGCAGCATGTGTGCTTTTCCCCACAGGCATTAGCATTGATACGATAGATTGCTAACAACACACAATAGCTACAAGGCTGCTGCTAATCACAGTATTGATCCTATAACTCTTCCCATTGGAAACTCCTTAGCTTTGTGGGTAGCATTGTATGAATGAAGTCTAGTGGTGGAAGTCTCCAGGGACTGTGATTAAGACCTGCTTCTGAACACTATGGCCAGTATTCAGACCTAAAGTCACAGAGAGAATCCATCACTGATAAACCAGCGTTGGGTTGAGTCATATGGACAAATAGAGACAAACTCTGTACTGTGGACCGAAAAAAAAGGCATTGCATTGCATGGATATATTATGTATAGTGGCTAGAGACAATATTGTCTTGTATGAAAGGCCATTTCAGCCAGAATAAAAAAAGGTAATTGTGACTTCTTTTTTTTTTGTTATCTCACAGTTAGGACTTAAAAAAAAGTCATAAACGCAAAAAATTCTTTTCACTGTATGTTGCAATTCAGTTTTTTCTAAGCTTACATTGCAAACATAACTGACTTTTTATCTTACTATTCATACTTTGTTTCTTATGATTATTAGAAAAATTTCTCACAATTCTGACTTTTTTCTTGCAGATCTAAGTTCTCACTGTTCTGACCTTCTGTTTCTGCAATTGAAGAAAAAATAAAAAAGGCAATTGTGAGTTTCTAGACTTTTCTTATCTGAGGTGGAAGTCACAAAGTCACAATTTCCTTTTGTATTTATTTTATTCCGTGGCAGAAACAGGCTTCCATAGTTTTAACATTGCAAACTGTGCAATAAAGTGCTAATTGAAAAATCTAATAGAAATGGGAGTTTAAATTATTACTTTATTATCTTGATCGATGCTCACAAGCGTCACAGGTTGAGCAAAGCATAAAAACAGCACAAATGATCAATGCACTAATTCAAGCATTTAGACAAACGTTAAAAAGAAAGGCTTTAGTATTTCAAGAATGGAAAAAGTGTGTATGCAAAAAAAATATAAAAAAAATGGTGAAAGAGCTCACACTGTTTAAAGTTAACCATTTGGGACCAATACACTGCAATTTAATGAAAATAAATATGTGATTGTCACTGTATAAATTAAAGTAGCCTCCAAAAGTGCCATTACCAGAGGTGGGTAGTAACGAGTTACATTTACTTCGTTACATTTACTTGAGTAATTTTTGGGGGTAACTAATACTTTTCGGAGTATATTTAAAGATGGGTACTTTAAACTCTTACTTGAGTAAATTTTTGGGGAAAAATCTGTACTTTTACTTCGTTACTGTGGGCGACGCTCCTCTCGTTACTTTATCTTAATGCAATAAATGTTATAAATGCTTCAGTTTATTCCAAACGCGCCGTCTACTTTTCTCTGGGCAATGAGCGATGCCCATTCGCGAATGATTCATTCTTTTGAGTCAATTCTGTTCAAAGGCTTGATCAAACCAATTGGCAAACGAGTGAATTGGTTCATGAATCAGTTTGAATGATTCGTTCAGTTCCCTGCCGCACGCGCTGAGCATCTGAAGCGGTTCACTCGGAGTTGTAACGTTTAAGAACAGAAAGAGCGTTGAAAACGTGGCTATGGAACTGCACTGAATTGAAAGCAAATCTGCAAAGGCTATTGCTTGCGATGGAGATCCTTATTAGATGAACACCGCGTGTGCTGTCTACTGTTTAACAGGTAATAACTTGGGCTACATTCGATTACACGATACCACTGTGACATTAGTTTGTTGTACGTGTGTGGCTTATAACAGAGGGGAGTCAAGAGATAGAGGTGTTTTTACAGCACTGCGCATTACAACAAATCACACATGATTTTTTTGAGCTTATTAAAGCATTGGCCAATCAGAGGTGTTCCGATGAGTCATCGCTGAAATGCCGGTGCTTCCTTCACTCGCTCAATTCAAGTTTTTTTTTCAATTCAAGTTTATTTGTATAGCGCTTTTTACAATACAAATCGTTAAAAAAACTTTACAGAAAATTATGTTTCTACAATATTTAGTAGTAGCTAGTAGTTTGTGCACGTTTGACAGGATTTTAGAAAAATAAAAATAATAATAATAATAATACAAGACGTAGTCAGCTAGATGATGAACTATCAATATTATTAATTAATAGTAATTATAGGATGCAGTCACACATGTAGCAATAATTGTTAGTTCTGTTTGTTGATTCAAGGTTAGCATCATCTGGGGTCCTCTGAGGGTCAGCATCATCTCTTCTCAGGTGTTCTGGATCCAGACTGGAGCTTGTGTAAATCCTAGTTACGGCAAAACATAGAAACAAAATAGAGACATCATTAGCATAGCTGCTGATCCAACAAAGTAAAATTAGTTTAACCCAAGCTAAAGAATAAAAATGCAGATGCAACTACACTCACAATTTAAGAGATACATTATTCGAATGCTTGGCGAAAGAGATGCGTTTTTAATCTAGATTTAAACAGAGAGAGTGTGTCTGAACCCCGAACATTATCAGGAAGGCAATTCCAGAGTTTGGGAGCCAAATGTGAAAAAGCTCTACCTCCTTTAGTGGACTTTGCTATCCTAGGAACTACCAAAAGTCCAGCGTTTTGTGACCTTAGGGTGCGTGATGGGTTGTAGCGTGGTAGAAGGCTAGTTAGGTACGCAGGAGCTAAACCATTTAGGGCCTTATAGGTAAGTAATGATAATTTGTAACTGATACAGAACTTAATAGGTAGCCAGTGCAGAGACTGTAAAATTGGGGTAATATGATCATATTTTCTTGACCTGGTAAGGACTCTAGCTGCTGCATTTTGGACTACCTGTAGCTTGTTTATTGACGAAGCAGGACAACCACCTAGAAGTCCATTACAATAGTCCAGTCTAGAGGTCATGAAAGCATGAACTAGCTTTTCTGCATCAGAAACAGATAACATGTTTCGTAGCTTGGCAATGTTTCTAAGATGGAAGAATGCGGTTTTTGTAACATTGGAAATATGATTTTCAAAAGACAAATTGCTGTCCAATATAACACCCAGATTTCTGACTGTAGAGGAAGTAACAGTACATCCGTCTAGTTGCAGATTGTAATCTACAAGATTCTGTGTGGTGTTTTTTGGTCCAATAATTAATATCTCTGTCTTATCCGAATTTAATTGGAGAAAATTATTTGTCATCCAATCTTTTACATTTTTAACACACTCTGTTAGCTTAGATAATTGGGAAGTTTCATCTGGTCTCGTTGAAATATATAGCTGAGTATCATCCGCATAACAGTGGAAGCTAATTCCGTATTTTCTAATAATATTACCAAGGGGCAACATGTATATTGAAAATAGAAGGGGACCTAGGACGGATCCTTGTGGCACTCCATATTTTACTGATGATAAATGAGATGACACCCCATTTAAGTAAACAAAATGGTAGCGATCGGACAGGTAGGATCTAAACCATCTTAGAGCCTGCCCTTGAATACCGGTATAGTTTTGTAATCGATCTATGAGTATGTCATGATCTATGGTGTCGAACGCAGCACTAAGATCAAGTAAGACTAGAAATGAGATGCAGCCTTGATCTGATGCAAGGAGCAGGTCATTTGTAATTTTAACAAGTGCAGTTTCTGTGCTATGGTGGGGCCTAAAACCTGACTGAAATTCTTCATACAGATCATTTTTATGCAGGAAGGTGCTCAATTGAGCAGACACAACTTTTTCTAAAATTTTAGACATAAATGGAAGATTTGAAATAGGCCTATAATTTGCCAGTACACTAGGATCTAGTTTTGGTTTCTTAATAAGAGGCTTGATAACCGCCAGCTTGAATGGTTTTGGGACGTGACCTAAAGATAACGACGAGTTAATGATATTGAGAAGCGGTTCTTCGGCTACAGGTAACAGCTCTTTTAGTAATTTAGTGGGTACAGGATCTAATAAACATGTTGTTGGTTTAGATACAGTGATAAGTTTATTTAGCTCTTCCTGTCCTATATTTGTAAAGCACTGCAGTTTATCTTTGGGTGCGATGGATGAAACTGAAGTGTTAGACACTGTAGAATCTACATTCGCTATTGTATTTCTAATGTTATCTATTTTATCAGTGAAGAAATTCATAAAGTCATTACTATTTAACGTTGGTGGAATATTTGAATCAGGTGGCGTCTGGTAATTTGTTAATTTAGCCACTGTGCTAAATAAAAACCTTGGATTGTTTTGGTTATTTTCAATGAGTTTGTGGATATGCTCTGCCCTAGCAGTTTTTAGAGCCTGTCTATACCTGGACATACTGTTTTTCCATGCAATTTTAAAAACTTCCAAGTTAGTTTTTCTCCATTTGCGTTCAAGACTACGAGTTACTTTCTTGAGAGAGTGAGTATTACTGTTATACCATGGCACAGTATGTTTTTCTCTAACCTTTTTCAATTTGATGGGGGCAACAGCTTCTAATGTATTAGAGAAAATGGTGCCCATGTTGTCAGTAATTTCGTCTAATTCATGTGTATTTTTGGGTACAAATAGCAGTTGAGATAGATCAGGCAGGTTATTTGCGAATCTGTCTTTGGTGGCTGGAACAATAGTTCTGCCCAGACGGTAACGCTGAGACATATAGTTAATATCAGTTATACGCAGCATGCACGATACAAGGAAATGGTCTGTAATATCATCACATTGGGGTACAATATCTATAGCAGTAAGATCGATTCCATGCGATATAATTAGATCTAGTGTATGATTAAAACGATGAGTGGGCCCGGTGACATTTTGCTTGACTCCAAAGGAGTTTATTAGGTCAGTAAACGCAAGTCCTAATGTATCATTTGCATTATCAACGTGAATATTAAAATCTCCCATGATTAGCGCCTTATCAACTGTAACTAGAAGGTCTGAGAGGAAATCTGCAAATTCTTTTAGGAATTCTGTATACGGCCCTGGTGGTCTATACACAGTAGACAGTAGATTTCAGTAGATTTCTTTTGCATGTCTGACAGTGTAACATTTAGCAGAAGTATTTCAAAAGAGTTAAACCTGTATCCTGTTTTCTGGGTAACATTGAGAATATTGAGAATCACTGACTGAATACCTCTTTCTGGCGAATTCTCTCGTCAGAAACAACAAAGTGCAGATGTGTGTATGAATCTTTAATTAAGATATTGATTTCACAGTGTTAACAGTTTCAGTGATTTTAATGGGAGTTTCTGAGAGTGATTGAAATCTAGACTGTCAGTGAAAATGATCTTTAATAATGTAAATGTTATTTGCTCTCTTTCTGAACAATGAAAGATTAGTAGCAATATTTATATCACATTAACTTTCAATGTTAAATTCACATTTAATATAAAGTCAGTCGTATTAAAAATATGTTATGGCATGACACCTATATCTGTTACTTAAGTAAACAGACAGGGTTTTATAATAAATTACATAAATTGGAGTAAAGGCTGATGAAATATATACATTTATACACACACACATACATTACATACATTTTATCTATATATCTAAATAAAAATAGGCTCAGTATATATGACCCAAAGTAACTAGTAACTAACTACTTGAGTAGATTTTTTATCCGATACTCTTTTACTCTTACTCAAGTAACTATTAAAGACTAGTACTTTTACTTTTACTTGAGTAAATATTTCTAGAAGTACTTTTACTTTTACTTGAGTACAGTTTTTGGGTACTCTACCCACCTCTGGCCATTACACATTTAAAAAATCTCTTCAAAAATCATCAGCAATGGGTCACTCAGTCCCAAAAAATATGGTAAAGATTTGTATTTTAATCTTTATTTTTGTTTTATCATCTTGCAAAATAGTGGTGATAGAATCCACCTCCAGCAATTTGCAGCACCAAACTCATTGGTTTTCAGTGAGAGATGGTGACTTTTAATTGATAGATGGCTGCGGTGACAAAGGGCATGTGCTGATTGAATTCATCTTTGATATGATGCATCATGCACTGGTGCAATTTATACACAACAACGTGACATAAAAACTGATTGTATGCAAACATGGAGTGAGATTTATAACCATAAATATTGCAACACCAGTACAGCGAGTTGTTTGGTTCTGTATAAAATGAAATGTCAATCAGAGCTGCCTTAAATTTAACTTTCGTTTTAATAATGCGTGCATCTTGTTTTCTTGTTTGTGCATGGGAATCAACAATCAGTTTTAAAGGGTGCAATACATTGTTTCCTTTAATTGGAACCTTTTCATGTAAATGGAAGTTTTTTTTCAAAACACTTCTCTTTAAAGAAACTTCTAATTGACACTGTTTAGCACACTGGCAGAGCAATGTATCATTCAAAGACAGGCATTTTGAAACGTTAAGAAAATTGCATTTAGACGGGAATTCATTCTGTAATCATTTTGGTAATTGACATCATTAATAGCAGCATTCTGAGAAAACCTAAGCAGGAAAAGCTGTAAGTAATAATAACTCTGAAATGCCTCACTGTATTTGACCTTTAATGGCCAGCTGCTCTGGATCTGGATTGACCTGGATGACCAAGTCTGGGGTTTTTCGGTTCATCGGCTATAAGTAGAAGTCCCTGGAGTGGATCTCAGTCTATCAGACAGGTATAAACCTACTGAATCATATACAGTGATGTCAAGACGGGTTACGCAGCACCATTTGAAGTATTTCTAAAAAAAAGTGTATTGCAGACTGACAGATATGACTCAGGCACATTATTAATTATAAACTTTCACATTTTTGAGCATGCAGTATGACATGAAAGTGAGCAGGAGTTGGCAACTTTTTTTTTTTTTTGAACTTCAGCAAAACACAAATCTACTAACATCAATCAAATCCTAAACATATTGATATTTGTGCTGTGATTTTTCTCTCCAAAATGATATCGCTGGAGGATACATGACTAGCTCAACACTGGATGCTCTGCAGTGAATGGGTGCCGTCAGAATGAGAGTCCAAACAGCTGATAAAAACATCACAATAATCCACAGCACTCCAGTCCATCAGTTAACATCTGGAGAAGACAAAAGATGAAACAAATCCAGCATTAAGATGTTTTTAACTACAATATGAGCACATAATCCATAATAACACTTCCTTCAGTTAAAAAGTGGTCTGGTCTGAATCAGGAGAGAAATCTGCACAGATCAAGCACTGTTTAAAAACAAGCCAAAACAGATCTAAACTAATATGTGGCTGGAATTTGATGTGAAAGACAACAGGAGATGGACTTTTTTAATTGGAGGAAGCATTATTATGGATTATGGACTCATATTTTAGCCAGAAGCAATGGTTTGAAGTTAAAAGCATCTTAATGATGGTTTTGTTTCTTACAAACAAGCAGCGTTTGGCTTCCCAAGAGTGGTGTGGATTACTTGTGGATTATTGTTATTATCAGCTGTTTGGACTGTCATTCTGACGGCACCCATTCACTGCAGAGCAACCATTGATGAGACACTGATGCAATGCTACATTTCTCCAAAACTGATGAAGAAACAAGCTCATCCACATCTTGGATGACCTGAGGGTGAGCACATTTTCAGCAAACTTAAATTTTTTGGGGTGAACTATTGTTTAAAGAACTGGTTTGTGGTAGTTTAAAACATGAAATGAAGAAACATCCTTATCATTTCTTAATAAACAACCAGCTTCTTGGAAAATTAAATGAGAGTCCACAGTTCTCCAACTCCTCAGTTTCACTTTGTCTTGGCCTCTGTCCTGTAGTCTATTAAAGTATCTCCTACTTCAATGTAGCGCTAACTCAGCACCAAAACTCTTAAAAAACACAGGGTTTTATAGCACCAAAGCTATATACGTCCTGCTATAAGAACAGATGGTGCCAGACTGCTAATGGTTTGCTGCTTCTCACTCGGTGCTGTGCATCTTGTAATTGACCCTTTTAAATTTACAGCATCAGAGTGCCAACGCTCTACATGTGCATCCTTTTAATGGAATGTTTTTCTCCACCTTTTAATTATAAGATGTTGGTACGTAGGTTAGAGATGGCACAACGGAGCTTGTTGTCAAGGCTGGAAAGATTTATGGCCATTCGTGCCCTTGGTTGGTAATAAATGTCAGCAAGAGTTAGTAAGGATGTTTGCTTGAATGTTAATGATTGTTGTTTTAAGACAGCAGCCTCAAAAGCCTTTTTAACCTAAATTATGCTTTTAACATTTAAAATGATTCCTGTTGTGCTGTAGTTTTTGGACCCTGTAAAGTTTTATTTCATTAAAAAAAAAATTAATATGTTTGTTATTTCAGGGATGTTTTTTATATAGTTATTTATATATTTTATTTTTATACTTATTTTTGTATAGATGCATACAGCAGACATTCAGAAATTTGTTTTTTTGTGTCTTTATTAATTATATATTTGTTATATAGTTATTATTATTTTTATTATAACAAAAACACTCTTTAGACTTATTAAATTGTTATTATATTTGTATTTGTTTTATTATTATTCAATTATATTATTTAGAAACAACAACAACAACAATACAATTATTATAAAGTCAAGTACAAAAAAGCATCAATTCAGTTTAAAGTTGAGTTTACATTGAGTTTGTTGCTTAGTGTGAAGAATAAAATCCACTTCAAATTTAATTATATATCTATATTTTACATTATTCTTATTCTTATTAATACTACTACTACTACTACCACTAATAAATATACAAGTATTATAAAGTCAAGAACAAGAAAAGCATAAACAGTAAAAGTGACAGAGTTTGCAGGTTAGTGTAAAGAAAAAAAAACTTATTTTAAACTTAATAATTATATATATTTTTATTATATTTGCATTATTTGTATTATCATTATTATTATTTATTTTTGTTTGTAATTTCATTATTTTAATTGTTTTATGATGATGATGATTATTATAAATTTATTATTATTTATACGGTTATTAGTATAATTTTTTATTATTATTAATTTGGAATCTATTAGAGTCTAAGTCATGAACAAATAATTTTTTTTTATTAACGAATGAATGAATTTGTTTGTAAATTCATTATATTAATTGTATATTATTTTTATCATTAATAATAATAATAAATGAATAATAACAGTAACAATAATAATAATAAATGGAACTGTTGTTTTTTAAAAGTCCAGTGAATGTTAAGCAAACACATCGAGCAAATTGAGTTTTTCCCACAACAGAAAGAAGGTGAGGTCCGAAAAGCTGGGAATGATTAAAGCTCATTGCATTTAAACTAATGGAGTCATTAACCTCAGACGGTTTTAATTAGTGTTTGCTATCTGCAGCCTCTGCTATGTTAAATCGCTATTGTTAAAACTTGTGATTAAAGTCGTTTCATGACAACTGCACAGTGTCACGTACGTTGATACAAGAAACAAGGAGAGATCCAATTGCAGGTATGATGTTTATTTGAGGGCAAATCCAAAGGGGTAAACAGTCCAGGCAGGGTCAAAACCAGAATATCCAAAACAACATGAAACAGAACAGAACACACGGCAAGGGCAAGACTACGGATATCATCAAACATTAGACTAGAGTTGTTCCGATTCCGATACTAGTATCGGAAATATCTCCGATACCACAACAAATTCTGGCATCGGCATCGGCGAGTACATGAACCCATATACCGATCCGATACCATTTTCAAGACCTAGTTATGACCGCTAGCTTTGCCTAACCGCTGCACGGTTCTTCTTCGCTGCTCAGAATGCATTGCAAACACAGGACGATGTGCTGTGTTGCCACAAGCAACCCCTGTTTAGAGCAGCGAAGAAGAAATGAAAACGCGTTAGCAGCACTGATCTATATATGACTGGATTGCTCATCGCGTAATATTATAGATCAGTGGTTAGCAGTATGTCCGCTGTTTAGCAGTATTTCAGACTGGACCAACCAGACAGTAAAACGGCGACTAGGGATGCCACAAGTACTGGCACTTCACTACCAAGACGGTGCTGAAAATTTTAAAATGTGATGATACCAGCATCTCTGTAGAACCGGTAGTAAGTTTGAGTATATTCGTTACCCGCAGCTGCGTTCAGTCGCTTCCGTGTTAGTCTAAGCGCTGGGCTCCAGACTGTAGCCGAATATATATACTAGTGTCTGTGAATATTAAACTGCAAAATACTATTTAAATATTACTCCTGCAAAGTCTACATCTCTGTGGGAGACGGGCGCAGATGTGCGGGAGCTCGCTGTTTTGTGGCTTCTGCCGTGTGTCACTATATGAGGACAAGAACGCATAAACCGTCACTTCATGAGAATTTACCGTTTCATTTGAGAAAACTGTCATATCATAAACACAGACACTCAAAGATCTACATGGCGAGTAAATTGACAATATATTAAGCTACTGTTGTAGCCTACAGTAGATTTAGCTACGTCTCTATGTAGTAATAATACGTCTCTATTAATAATAATAATTATGCCTAGACGGTTGCTTGTTTTTTACTTGTTTTGTTGTAAAGAGATTATCTGATTAATATAGAATTTTTTATATTCCTAGACTTATTTGTTGCAGTTTTTTATACACTAATATTGTAAAACTAAAATACCTTTTTTAGTTTGCGGTGTTAGATTTTTGGCTGCATTTGAAGTTCTTTTTCACTTAAGAAATTAAATAATATTACTGTCAAATTCATGTCAGATAATAAAAATACTGTAATAAATACAGTAGTTAACCATGTATTTGTTCATGTTTTATCAAGGGATAAGTCTGGAGCACACCATAAAATAATTCTAGAAATTTACACAGGGCTAGTAGTATATACAGCTGTATATACAGATACACACCCAGGTATCGGATCAGTACTCGGTATCGGCCGATACCCTGAGCCCAGGTATCGGAACCGGTATCGGGAAGAGAAAAAGGGTATCGGAACATCTCTACATTAGACATACAACAAGGACTCCGTGACAAAGACTCAGACAAACCAGGTATAAATACACAAAAGGATAATGGGGAAACAGGAGACAGGTGGGGAACAATCAATTAACTAAACAAGGAGGAAGGTGACCAAATAAGGAAACAGGAAGTGATAATGTGACAGACACCGTGGGAACAGAGGACACCTAGTGGACACCCAGGGAACACAACCCAGACACTGTGACACACAGGGGTGTTTTCACTTCCACCAAACAAAGAGCTAATTGAGCTTATCCTAATGAAACACTTTCTAACTTGTGTGAAGCCTGTAACACAAAGCAGCTGAACATCTCATGCACCTGGTTAGACGAGGTTTTGAGATGTTCAGGGAGCTGAACGTTGTCCCCCAAAACCCCCTCGCATCCCATTAATCGCATTAGCCAGTGTCTCTCTGTCTCATATTGTCTTTGTGGGCCGCGGTCGGGGGTTTAGATTAATTGGCCGCCTCTATGCAAAGCGAGAACATTGCAACAGAAATTCAATACTGAGCTGTGTAATGAGTGATTAGAGAAACATTTCACTGTCGCTCAAAGGTTAACTGGGAGAAGGAGAGAAATATACAGCTGGATGCTTTCATTATTTATTTATCAATATGGAATGGTGGGACCTTTATAACTCAATGTTAGATAAATGCCAACAGAGTTTAATTAAAACACTGGCAGAACAGGTGGTAGGACGTAAAAAGACATACGAGGTTTCAGTGGCGATGAGTGAATAATAAAATCACTGTTATTAAATTATACCCAACTTATACATGAGTCATTATTTATCTAAAAGTCAACGTGAAATCAAAATTGCTTGCCTTCTTAACACGTTTCTAGTTTTATTGAGAAGGAATTATCTTTCATCAAAATCCAGTAAATAACTTCAGTTAGCTAATGTTAACCAGTTCAAACAACTGTTTTTGTTTTGTTTTGTCAAATCTTTATTGATGGAATTAATTCTCAGCCATTTTTCCTTGTTGATCACCATTTTTCATTTGTAAATAAAATAAAGTTAAGACAGTTTTCATAGGGGAATAGGTATAACTGTAGAAGTGTGTTTGAATATTTACATATTATCTGATTTTAAATTTGCGCTAGTTGTATTTCACCTATCCAAAATAAGGCTATAAGATTTTAATTTAATTTAATTTAATTTAATTTAATTTAATTTAATTTAATTTAATTTAATTTAATTTAATTTAATTTAATTTAATTTTAATTTATGCCTATTTTGTTTTTTATTATATTGCATCGCAAAAAATAATAATATTTTCCTTTAAATTAAACTAATGTTCACTTTATTTTATTGCATTGTATTGCTTTGTTTTTGTTTTGTAATTTAATTTAATTTAATTTAATTTAATTTTTATTTGTTTTTAAGTCTAAGGGGGAAAACTTCAACCTTATTAATTATATTATTTTATTAAGCTTGCATTTTTATTATTTTTGCTATTTAATATCATTAATTAACAAAAACAATATAAAAATAATAAAAAAGTGATGCTGAGTTTGAGTTAAAATTTGTAACAGTGTAAAAATTTCATTACATTTATTTAATTCATTCATTAGTTCACACCAGTTTTTTATTTTTTTAATACCATGTTTCATTTGAAAATATGTCAGATTGTAGAAGTAAATCAGGTTACAAATAGCTATTTTTCAGTGACTTTAAAGGTTTTATTTTCCAGATGCATGATGGGAGACAGACTGCACCAACTAAAGTAATCTGATTACATTCACTTTCTCTACAAGGACTGTGATTGTGATGCAGCAGCTGGAAATCCTAAAGCTCAACCAGTGTGGTTTAACCCGGTACTTTAAAGTTCTCTCACTCTCATTCCTAATCTGGTCTGCTTTCGGAAAGACTATGTTCCTACTTGTAGAAGATAGTCAATCTCACTCCGACTTGAGGCTTTATTTCAGAAGATCTGCTCCTTTCAGCTTATCTTTTCATCAGGTTTACCGCAGGGCCGGGGCACCATACATCACCTCCTTCAACCTGAGGAGAAAGGTCGAGCGAGGACTCTCATTTATTATTTAAATGGGGTGATTTTTTTCCGTCTCAGGAATATTTTCACTGCATGTAGTGAATCCGAGCCTTGACATTTAGGTTAATGTTCCTGTCAAGCACATTTAAGACAATTCGCCAAGGATATCATGAGGGAATAGGTAAAGCTGCGGAAATGTGCTTAGACATTTATATATTACTTGACTGAACTGACTGTGATTTAGAAACAGATGAATCTCACAGAAACATGCACAGGTTTATTTTATTTTATTTTATTGCATTGCATTGCATTGTGCTGCAAAAAAATAATTACATTTTACTTAAAATGTACTTATTATTTTAATTTTGTTATTTTAATTATTTATTATTTTATAATAAAATAATGCATTTTTATAATTTTTTATAACACAATTTAATTTAATTAGATTGAAAGAAATTAAAATATTTTACTTAAGATTATGCTTATTTTTGTTTCATTTTATTACGTTGCATTACAAATATAAATAATATTTGACTCAAAATTAAGCTTTAATTTAATTTAATTTAATTATTTATTATTATTATTTTTTTTTTTTTTTATTGCATTGCAGTATGTTGATCCAGGGACACGAGGACATGGAAAAATCATAGTAAGTTACTTGCTGTTTAGGAATAATATTTTAATTTAAGATATTTCACGTGGGAGAAATTGACACGAACATAACGTTTCAGTCTACAGTACATTCAGCAGTATGAAAAATCATTTTCTTAGTGGTCTGAAACTAGACTCTAGACTAGAAAGCAGCCCAGTCTTCCTAGAATAGACTCTGAAGCAGGAAAAAATGTCTAAATCCAAATGAAATCTTCTAAAATCCAGTTGTAGTTTTCATAGGTGGACACAATCCTCCGGGGCTTCTCGAACGTTTCAACCTCTTAGCCCCATTTTAATTGGGTAATAGGCAAAAAGATGTTTTTTACAAGGATCAGAGGAAAAAGCAATCAGACAGAAGTTACACAGAGTAAGAATAATTAAAATACACTCTTACCTGGTATAAATTGCCTGTTGAAGCATTGAAGCGCTGAATGGATATTTGCAAGGCGTTTAGTGATTTGGGCCATGAAGAATTACAAATCAGCTCTGTTTCACTTACAAAAAAAGTACCATGGTATGGCTATGATTTTTTTTTTTTGGACATTACACTATGCAAATACCATAATTCATTAATATGGCTACCATTCATGAAACATTACCATGATACACCAGAGTACTTTTATTTTGTAAGGATTTAATATTTAGTTTTTTTTTTTTTGGTAAAATTTAGTTAAATTCAAACCGTCTCCAGTTTTCATCAAGTTTCTACAGTTGTACTAAAAGGTTTGTAAACCCTTTAACAACCCTCAGGGCTTCTTCGTAAATGGGTTACACTTAGCTTCCTCCGGGTCAAAAAAGACCGAAGCCTTAAAAATGTAACTTTTTTTTTCCCAGGAAAACCAATCAAATATATTTTTGTTCAATAATATTTTTTGTATATTATTTAGAATTTTTAAAGATTTTTATGATACTTTGCATTAATTATATATTTTTTATGAGCAATTTTTTCCATTAGAATTAATATATATATTTTTATTTTATTTTAATTTTAATTTTTTTTCAATAAATGCACCATTGCACATCAAAATAGAGTGCAGGCCTAAAATAAAAAAAAATTCAAGTGAGAAGAGCGCCATCCAGTGGCTTTAAAATATAATAAATGTGTGTAATGTCCTGTAACCGCCTATAGGCTGCCATAGCTTTTTTTTATTTATTTTTTTTATTCCCATTTGGAAAGAAAAAAAATCGAATTACTAAGCAACCACTGAATGGAACAACACAATCTATATATCATTTTAAAGCTTAGGATCTCAGCTTTTTAATGCATCTAATCACATTTATTAACTCTTAACGAGTGCTGAGTAATCCCTCTAAAACCGAGTGTACCGCCAGCAGGCGCCACCTAGCTGCGAAAATATTCATTACCATATTTTTCAAAAATATTGCCTTGATTAACACAAAGTTGATGTCATTTGAAAGCTTAGGGTATGACCTTTACAGTGAATGTATCCACTTTGAAAAAATCTTAAGTATTGCTGAGTTATTTGGTGATAAATACAATTTCTTTTTTTTTCATAATCTATAAAATAATGTACTGCAATGTGTCAAAAACATCATACAGCTCATGAAACATTCACAGATCATTGAAAATGGCACTTCATTTTTTACAGCATATTATTACAATTACAATGAGCCTAAAATTAACATAATCTATTGCTTTTATGACTAGATATTCTTCATGGAGAAACAATTGCCCATGAGGGGGCGTCAAAGACTGTACAAAAAGGCTATCTCTGTTCCAAATGCTGTAACTTTTGATTCCTTTATCCAAATTATTATTATTTTTTATCCAGATGCAGCTAACATGTAGGGGGACTTCACTAAAAAAGAATTTTCCTCCTACCTTATTTCCTTCCTGAGTTATTCCATGACAAATAAGAAAGATATGCAAAATCATAATACAAATTATATATATATTTTGTCTTTTATCCGCAATTTCTCTGCAGGACAATGTCTAAATGTAATCTAATTTATATTTTTGAAAAATTTAAAAAGAGTTCTTTCAAACGATACCTACCTTTTGACTCTCCTTGCTATAGTTTTGGAGTTATTATGATTATATAGTAAAATATAGCAAAATTTGCTGTTTCAGTCTTACCAGTTAATTTCTCTGTGTGTGTGTGTGTTTGTGTGTGTGGGTGTGTGTGTGTGGGGGGGAGGGTGTCTTATTTGCACTCTTGATGTTTTAGAGTGTCACCCCTTCATTGCTGTACACTTTTTTTCTGCACAGTGGCTGATCTGTAGTTAGTACCACCAAAAGTTTCTCTGAGTTTTCCTATTTTCTTGTATTTCCCATTCATTTCCTATGTGGGTCATTTTTGACCCGTAGGAAGCTAAGTGTGACTTTTTTTTTTACGACCCTTTAACATATCAGAATCATCTCCTTGATTTTTTTTGTGTGTTCACATAGGTAATACAACAAAAGTCACCAAGTTTCATCCCCCTCCGATGAAGCAAAAAAATTAAACAATTTAAAACGTACATGGTTTCGGTCTTTTTTGACCCGAAGAAGCCCAGAGGGTTTTAAAAAATTCTTTATTTCAGCATTAATTTGACCTACATTATGATTAAACTTTCAACTACATAAAGAAGTTTATTCATGTGGACTATTAGTATACTTTAAGAAAATAAGAACGTATACTTTTTCGACTTTTTATTACTTAAAAGTATACTTTTATACACTAAAAGTGGTCCAATTTAGTATCAATTAGTATTGTAATAGTACACATTATATCATATACCTACCACATGAGGTATACATAAAATGTTGCTTGCTTGAACTCTACTAAAGCATACTGGTAAAATGAACACTTGTGAAGGAAGTATACTTATTTTTTTGTAAGGGGAGAACGGTTTAAAAAGTAATACACACATATTTTGATTTTTCCTCTTATTTATAAACCAAAATGATCCAGTCCTTCGGTATCTTTTGAAGGATTTTAACAATCTTGGGAATGATGACAAGTAGACCTTTCCCCCAAAATATCATGTAATCCGATTGAAAATGCATATAGGATCTGCAGAATATTCCATTTATTCCATATCAGTTGACTAAGCAATTACAAAGCTGAATATTCACAATCTGTTCTCATTTTTATGAGGCGCATGAGTGGATTATTTTCAGATTAACATGAAATCATGGCCTCCGCTGCTGCCCTGTATTCTTCAGTGGTCAAGCCTTCATTTTACAGCCACTTTTTGTAACAGACTTTTAACGACTTCAAAGTGGCGGCGGTTAAGCACTGCAAAAGTTTATGAAAGAGAGAGGTAAATTATTTCAGACAGGCACCTAATAAAAAGGATCTCATAGCTCATATTTCAGCGAGCATTAGTCTATGTTCTCTGAGCTGTGCACAAGCGAATGAGAAATACCTGATGCAGTTTTGGCTGGTGTGCTGTTTCCATTTATAATGAATGAATGTTTAAATTCAGAAGCACCTTATTTTACAGTCTGCCGAGGGAAAAAAATAATGTCTGATTTATTTAAGTGTCAAATGTAAAAAGGGAATAATATGTGTGCACATGCAAAATAAAGTACATTTTTGCATTTCCTGAAGTAAACGGTGCTTGAGTTGTGTTGAAGTTGTCGCCGTTATGCTTGGGAGTGGATCATATGCGGTTGCTATTTAATTAAATTTTATTGCATTGAATTTTCACTTAAACAAAATAAGAAAATATATTTTACTTAAAATCCTGCTTTAATTTAATTTAATTTAATTTAATTTAATTTAATTTAATTTAATTTAATTTAATTTAATTTAATTTAATTTAATTTAATTTAATTTAATTTATGGCTATTTTTATTTTTATTATATTGCATTGCAAAAAATAATTAATATTTTCCTTTAAATTAAACTAATGTTCACTTTATTTTATTGCATTGCATTGCTTTGTTTTGCAATAAAAAGCGATGCTCATTTTCAACGTTCAATACAAATATATAACAATTTTATCGGTTTTGAGGATTCAGACAGTCAGAAATAGAAGAGAAGAATAATGTGAAAGAGAGATAGAGGAGTATTTAGGCAAAGTTCCCTCAGTTCTTGGTGGGTTTTATGAGGAATCACTGTAACGCTCTCAGTTCAGACATGGAGTTAAACGCTGTGGCCCGATGGGCGAAACCGCCTCTCCGTGTTTGATCTTTCCAGGGCTGATTTACATTTGCAGAGCATGCCGCTTAATCTACCCATTTGTCCTATCAAATGAAAGAGCGAAATGAGAAAGAGAGAGAGGTCAGAGATTTAAAAAGTGGTTTTCAGAGAAGTTTTGAAACAAAAATGGATCTTTAGCAGTTTCATATTGCACAAGATTCTAGAGACATACTTGATGTTAAAACTGGATGTTTATGTTTTATGAAGAAAATGCTGCCTGTGAATGCAAAACTTGTGTGTTTTGTGGTTTGGGTGGTTGCCAGGATGTTGCTATTGGGAAAATGGATAAAGCCGAAAATTGACAGTTTCATATTGCACTTGAGTCTAGAAAGAGTAATTGATGTAAAAGTAGGGTTTTAGTTTGTTTCTAGCTTGTGCATTAAAAAATTCAGGTTTTGAGTGGTTGCCTGGGTATTGCTATGCATTCAGGTGTTTTCGTAAAATGCGAAGTATTTGCTAATTATGCATTAACCACATCAACTCTGGGGACCCACCGGTGGGTCCAATATTGCATATGCCTAATTCTCAAAAAATCAAAATAACAGCTGAAGTGGTTGTTCAGTACAGACAAGTACAGACAAAAAGTTTGGAAACATTACTATTTTTAATGTTTTTGAAAGAAGTTTCTTCTGCTCATCAAGCCTGCATTTATTTGATCAAAAATACAGAAAAAACTGTTATATTGTGAAATATTATTACAACTTAAAATAATAGTTTTCTATTTGAATATACTTTAAAAAAATAATTTATTCCTGTGATGCAAAGCTGAATTTTCAGCATAATTCCTCCAGCCTTCAGTGTCACATGTAACATCAGTCGATCACATGATCATTTAGAAATCATTCTAATATTCTGATTTATTATGAGTGTTGGAAACAGTTCTGCTGTCTCATATATTTGATGAATAAAAGGTTAAAAAGAACTGCCTTTATTCAAAATAATAAAAAAAAATTCTAATAATATATATTCTAATAATATATTTTCTTTACTTTCACTTTTTATCAATTTAACACATCCTTGCTGAATAAAAGTATTGATTTTATTTGAAAAAAGAAAGAAAATAAAAATACTGACCCCAAATTACTGACCAGTAGTGTATATTGTTATTACAAAATATTTATATTTTAAAAACATAGCTTTTTTTTTTTTACTTTTTATTCATCAAAGTATCCTAAAAAAGTATCACATGTTCTGAAAAAATATTAAGCAGCAGAACTGTTTCCAACTTTGATAATGAATCATCATATTAGAATGATTTCTAAAGGATCATGTGATAATGATCCTAAAATTTCAGCTTTGCATCACAGAAATAAATGATAATTTAAAGTATAATAAATTTAAAAACAATTATTTTAAATTGTAATAATATTTCACACTATTACATTTTTTCTGTATTTTTGATCAAATAAATGCAGGCTTGATGAGCAGAAGAAACTTCTTTCAAAAAACATTAAAAATAGTAATGTTTCCAAACTTTTGGTCTGTACTGTATATGTATATATATATATATACATATGGATTCTAACCATTTGGATGCTCTCGTGTTCTAATCCATAGAAATCCATGTTAAAAAGGGGTAAAAAGATAGACTGAATTAATTAAACTGAAACTTTTTAAATCTAACTAAATCTAAAAAAAAGTGCACACGGTCAAGCTCTGCATTAATTTGACTAGAAACACCAGAGACCGGAAATGAAAAGCATCTTTCCAATGCAGTTTTCTAGGTGTTTTCTTACGGTCCATTGTGAACAGGTTCATGAAAACAAAATATTTTTTATCCGTTCATTTAACAACTTTCCCTGCAGCATGTAAAAAAACCAAAAAAAAAAAACCAAAAAAAAAAAAATGACAGCGATAATGCAAAAAAATATTTGTTCCTGCAGATGCTATTTCTGTCTTTGTATTTTTTTTATAACCATTTCTTCCCTCTAGTCTTTGTAAGGCTTCCGCTGCAGACAGTTCACAAATGCCTCCTGCGAGGGACTTTGTAGATAGATGCTGTTTTGCCCAGCAGTTTTTCTGGAGCAGCAGCCGTGTGCTATCTATACTTCACCAGAAGGCCAGTTCACTGACCCGCTATTGGATATTTGACGGTTCCACATCTAATATCCCATTACTGTAGAATGTTTCTGTTTCTGCTGCGCTAAATCTGTCATTCTGCCACTGCCCAGTGTGAACGTGATTTACCATATGGTGCTAAAGGCTGGCGTCGGTAGGCCTGGCAGGGGTGATGAACTTGAGGTAACTGTCAAGGGCCTGCAGTGAAGATGTCTGCACTTATGAGTGTGTGTGTGTGTGTGTGTGTGTGTTTCTGGAACAAAAGCATCTGTGAGCCAGCAGGGAGCGTGAAGGCGTACAGTAGGTATTACTCAAGGGCCGATGGAAACGACAGTGAGTGTGGTAGCAGGTTAGTGAGTGTTAACAGAGTGTTAGTGGCTTAAGGACCTTTAAGTGTTTTATTTATTTGTTTATTTATTTATTTATTTATTTATTTATTTATTTTTACTCCTCAAGGGCTTTTATCATGTTTTCAATGCTAATGGCTGCCACATAGAAAAGAGTCTTTGGGGTTCTTGCAAGATGGAAAAGGTTGGTGCAAATCCCAGTGCAAGCTTTTCCTACAAATGTATTTCAGGACATGTACATTTTATTTGTATTTTTTTTTTTTGTCATGAAAAATAAAAGGAAGGTTGAAAAGTGGGCACCAGCATGGGAGAGAACAAAAAAATCATGCTTTGATAAAAAAAAAGTCATAATAAATTATGATTTATATATCATAAAAATAATAATTGTGTGATAAAATCTGAGATTATGACATGCTAAATCATAATTATGAGCCATAGTCATACTAATAGGATTTTTTTTTTTACTTTTTATCTCTTAATCATCTTAACTCATCTTTTTTTTACTCTTGTCAAAATTTAGAATTTTTAATGTCATATTTTTTGAGTTTATCTCATCATTTTGCCTTAGTATTTTAGAATTTTCTCATCATCATGATTTGTGATAATTATGAATTTTTATCCTAATTTTGACTTCATCTCATAAATTTGGCGTTTCGTCAGAATTTTGAGGTTATCTCATAAATATGACATTTTTATCTCATAATGATGACTCAGTAATTCAGAATCTTTACTTTTCTCATCATCTAGTCATAAATTTGAATTTTTGTCATAATTTTGTCTTCATCTCATAAATTGGTCTTTTCCCTCAGAATTTCAATTTTCTCATAATTATGACAGCATATTATAATCTCGACTTTTCTCAATTATGACTTAGTATGTCAGCATTTTGACTTTTCTCCTCATTATTATGTGTCATAATTTCTACATTTTATTTCATAGTTGATTATCTCATAATTGTGTCTTTCATCTCATACTTTCAAATCTATCTAATTTTTGCCTAATTTGTCTTAATTGTCTTATTTATGGCATTTTCCCTCATAATTATGACTTAGTATGTCAGAATTTTGACTTTTCTAAAAATTTCAATATGTCATAATTTTGAATCTTCATGTCAATTATGATTTACCATAGCATGCTCCTATAGACTGGAACACAAGTGCATATATATATATATATATATATATATATATATATATATGCATATGAATTCATTTCATGAACCAACTGATCAAGTACTGCTGTGTTTTCTTTCCGATCAGCCTTAAAGCAGTTGATTAGTTCCACAACCAGCCGAGTTAACCTGATAAATGGTGTTTTGTAATGAAACCTTTGCTGGTTTGCATGTTTAAGCTTGTTTAACGGTGATTGATTACCGACTGGACCACAATAAATGAGGGACTGGAAGAGTAATTCAGCATGGAGGGGTTTGTATTGACATAATCATTTGTACTGTTTTTGAGCTGTTCTCGGGTCACTGAGGGGAACCTGGTCGTTTTTTTGGTTCCAGTGTTCATTTAAAGAGGCTAAATAGAGCAAGAAATGGCTGTTTTGTTTAATGGAATCTGTATTTAACATCACTGGTCCAGAGCAGATATTAAAATCAAAATATTTACTCTTTGGTCCAAAGGTTTGGAATCTGTATTTTTTTATATATCTCATTCTCACAGAGGCTGCATTTATTTGATCAAAAATACAGTAAAAATTTTAATATTTTTTAAATATCATTAAAATGTAAAACGCTGTTTTCTATTTGAATACATTTTCAATGTAATTTGTTCAAAGCTGAAAGGTCAAGTTCACCCTCCAGATCATTTATCGTGGTAACCGTAGTAAGGCTACATTAACATCATTAGCATTTGTCTATTGGTTAACATAAACCTGAATCCTGTGCAGCCTTCTGAGAGAGGAATATTACTTCATACTTAATAAATTTTGATGAAATACTGCGAGTGATGAGCATATCATAATAAGACTAGAAACTTGTGTTTGCCCAGAAGAGGTCCTGGAGCATTTGCGTTGATATTCTATTGTAATATGATGACAATCATATAACAATAGAGTGGTAAAATAGTTTTTAGGGGCTGTTCTAGAAAAAAAAACTTGCCACAGTTTCTCTCTTGGATCAAACTCACTGTGAATTTCTCCCAGCGTGTGATATAATGAGCAATGCTGCGTGACACCAAAATGAAACGTATCGATTTTTTAAGCTTTTAAGATATTACTTTCATTATTTTGGAATTAGTGCTGCATGCTTTGATGTCTTTTATCTTGGACCACACACATGGGGTTAAAGCAGAGGATTCTGGGTAAAACGGTGAACAGACCATCTAATGTTACATAACTCTGATAAATACCCACACATACTAACAATATGCAGTTGTGACAAGAAGCCCTGCATCTCCTTTAGAGAGATTCTTCAGTTTGAAGAGCTTGCTAAGTCAAACATCACAAGTACAGTTTTCTCATAAGCATTACTGTTGAGTTTTGGCATTGTCCAGTGACATTTATGCTCTGGACATGAATAATTCCTCCTGCACGGCTCTTATCATGTTTTCTGTGCCAGTGGCAGCCTCACAGAAAAGACTATTTGGGATTCTGGTCATTTATAAAAGCCCAGTACAAACAGCACAGCAAGCTTTTTATACAAATTTCTTTTTTTTTATCATAGAGAATAAAAGAATTTCAAATAAAAGTAAGAAAAAAGTCATAATAAAACATATTATTATCTCATAATTTAAACTTTTTATCTCACAATTATGACAGTATATTGTCTTTTTGTCTCAGAATTTGACAATCTCATAATTATGACAGTATTTGATAATTGTAACATTTATCTTATAATTTGGACTTTTTGTCATTTTCAACAATCTCATAATTATGAGTATTTCAGAGTTTCATCTTTTTATTTCATAATCGACTATCATAATTTTAACTTTTTGTTTCATAATTTCAACAGTCTCATAATTATGGGAGTATTTCATAATTTGAACTTTTTATATCATGATTTAGACAATTTCATATTCATGACAGTATTTTACAGTTTTAACATGTACATTTAGACATTTTATATCAGAATTTTGTCAATCTCATAATTATGACAGATTTCAGAATTTTGAGCTTGATCTCATAATTGCAAATTTTTATCTCATAATTTTGTTGTTTTATAATTTTGACTTTTTCTCATAATTCTGACTTTTTATTTTTTATTTAATAATTATCAGGACTCTTGTCATGCAAAATAATAAGAAACCATCCAGCATCATGTGTCGAGTTTTCCATGAGTAAGCACAACTTATATTTACTAATTTAAAAAAAAAAAAAATCTATTGTAAACACTGTATATTTTTTGTTCATTGCATATCTCATTTCCATGTTTCACTATTGTGTGCTGAAGGGATTGGTGCCCTTTTGATCTGATTTTCATAACAATACAGTTACTCTTTATGAGAAACATTTGTAAATATTGAATCAAAAGCCAAAGCTGTACAACTCCCTGAACAATATCTTGTATCCACTATCTCTGAAAACACACAGTGCTACATGTGTTCTGCTGTTTATATGCTATGAAATGCAATAAAATTGTTGTAGTTTAGACTGATGTCTGTTCCCAGCCACACAACTAACCATTGATCACAACATGTCAACGTTTTATATAAAAACAAATACACGTGTACACTCTCACTTTCTCACATGCAAGCATAAAGACAGACTTTTGCAGCTTTGTGCTTTGGGAAATTCAGAAAACATTTGCAGCACAGAAGTTTAAACATCCAGCGTGGCCAAAAAAGAAAAATAGAAGAAAAAAAGTGTATATATATATATACACACACACACACACACACACACACACACACACACACACACAACCCGAATTCCGGAAAAGTTGGGACGTTTTTTAAATTTTAATAAAATGAAAACTAAAAGACTTTCAAATCACATGAGCCAATATTTTATTCACAATAGAACGAGGGGGAAGTCGTGGCCTAATGGTTAGAGAGTCAGACTCCCAATCGAAAGGTTGTGAGTTCGAATCCCGGGCCGGCAGGAATTGTGGGAGGGGGGAGTGCATGTACAGTTCTCTCTCCACCTTCAATACCACGACTTAGGTGCCCTTGAGCAAGGCATCGTACCCCCAACTGCTCCCCGGGCGCCGCAGCATAAATGGCTGCCCACTGCTCCGGGTGTGTGCTCACAGTGTGTGTGTGTGTTCACTGCTCTGTGTGTGTGCATTTTGGATGGGTTAAATGCAGAGCACAAATTCTGAGTATGGGTCACCATACTTGGCTGAATGTCACTTCACTTAACATAGATAACAATAGCAAATGTTTAAACTGAGAAAGTTTACAATTTTATGCACAAAATGAGCTCATTTCAATTTTGATTTCTGCTACAGGTCTCAAAATAGTTGGGACGGGCATGTTTACCATGGTGTAGCATCTCCTTTTCTTTTCAAAACAGTTTGAAGACGTCTGGGCATTGAGGCTATGAGTTGCTGGAGTTTTGCTGTTGGAATTTGGTCCCATTCTTGCCTTATATAGATTTCCAGCTGCTGAAGAGTTCGTGGTCGTCTTTGACGTATTTTTCGTTTAATGATGCGCCAAATGTTCTCTATAGGTGAAAGATCTGGACTGCAGGCAGGCCAGGTTAGCACCCGGACTCTTCTACGACGAAGCCATGCTGTTGTTATAGCTGCAGTATGTGGTTTTGCATTGTCCTGCTGAAATAAACAAGGCCTTCCCTGAAATAGACGTTGTTTGGAGGGAAGCATATGTTGCTCTAAAACCTTTATATACCTTTCAGCATTCACAGAGCCTTCCAAAACATGCAAGCTGCCCATACCGTATGCACTTATGCACCCCCATACCATCAGAGATGCTGGCTTTTGAACTGAACGCTGATAACATGCTGGAAGGTCTCCCTCCTCTTTAGCCCGGAGGACACGGCGTCCGTGATTTCCAACAAGAATGTCAAATTTGGACTCGTCTGACCATAAAACACTATTCCACTTTGAAATAGTCCATTTTAAATGAGCCTTGGCCCACAGGACACGATGGCGCTTCTGGACCATGTTCACATATGGCTTCCTTTTTGCATGATAGAGCTTTAGTTGGCATCTGCTGATGGCACGGCGGATTGTGTTTACTGACAGTGGTTTCTGAAAGTATTCCTGGGCCCATTTAGTAATGTCATTGACACAATCATGCCGATGAGTGATGCAGTGTCGTCTGAGAGCCCGAAGACCACGGGCATCCAATAAAGGTCTCCGGCCTTGTCCCTTACGCACAGAGATTTCTCCAGTTTCTCTGAATCTTTTGATGATGTTATGCACTGTAGATGATGAGATTTGCAAAGCCTTTGCAATTTGACGTTGAGGAACATTGTTTTTAAAGTTTTCCACAATTTTTTTACGCAGTCTTTCATATATTGGAGAGCCTCTGCCCATCTTTACTTCTGAGAGACTCTGCTTCTCTAAGACCAAGCTTTTATAGCTAATCATGTTACAGACCTGATATCAATTAACTTAATTAATCACTAGATGTTCTCTCAGCTGAATCTTTTCAAAACTGCTTGCTTTTTTAGCCATTTGTGGCCAACTTTTTTGAGACCTGTAGCAGGCATTAAATTTTAAATGAGCTAATTAAGTGGATAAAAGTGTAAAATTTCTCAGTTTAAACATTTGCTACGTTATCTATGTTCTATTGTGAATAAAATATTGGCTCATGTGATTTGAAATTCCTTTAGTTTTCATTTTATTAAAATTTAAAAAACGTCCCAACTTTTCCGGAATTCGGGTTGTATATATATATATATATATATATATATATATATAGAGAGAGAGAGAGAGAGAGAGAGAGAGAGAGAGAGAAACTAACCAAAAATAGCAAAAGATATATAAGAAACATATTGCTAATATATTTTTAAGATATGTTTAAATTCAGATATTTTTATATATTTGATACATTTTTAATATATATATATATATATATATATATATTTACTGAAAATTATAAATATTAATTTAACTTCTTTAACACCTTAAAGTCAGATTTGTTTTTTTGTTGTTGTAATTACATCATTTTAAAATGTACTTGTTTAAACAAAACATAATTTTATCAATTTATTAATTAAAAAAAATACACATTTACTATACATTTAAAATATATTTTTAAGAGGGAAAAATATTTTGTTGTATGGGCCGAGTTGGAGCTCAGTTTGTGTGTGTATGTATTTATCGCAAAGAAGTATCTGGTGTGTTCAGTGCAGCGTCCCCATGGCGTCTCCTAATGATTGATGTTGGCAGCGGAGCAGCTGCTTCATGCTACAGTCTCACAGGGCGATACTTCCACGCTTGTAAACAACTAGTACTTCTCTCTTCCACTTCTTTGAAAAGCTTGCAGGAATTTGTTTTTGAAACTCTTTGCTTGAAAAGTGTGCTGTGCAAGCTTTCTGTAAAAATGCCCCATGGATATTCTTTTATGGCTTTTATTGACATTGTTGGCCGATATTGTCAGTGCATAATGGTTTTTATTAGATGTCAGTGCATAATGGTTTTTATTTTATGAGATGTTCCGATACCCTTTTTCTCTTCCCGATACCGATTCCGATACCTGGGCTCAGGGTATCGGCCGATACCGAGTACTGATCCGATACCTGGGTGTGTATCTGTATATACAGCTGTATATACTACTAGCCCTGTGTAAATTGGTAGAATTATTTTATGGTGTGCTTCAGACTTATCCCTTGATAAAACATGAACAAATACATGCTGAACTACTGTATTTATTACAGTATTATTATCTGACATGAATTTGACAGAAATATTATTTATTTTCTTAAGCAAAAAAGAACTTCAAATGCAGCCAAAAATCTAACACCGCAAACTAAAAAAGATATTTTAGTTTTACAATATAACTGTATAAAAAACTGCAACAAATAAGTCTAGGAATATAAAAAATTCTATATTAATCAGATAATCTCTTTACAACTAAAACAAGTAAAAAACAAGCAACTGTCTAGGCATAATTATTATTATTAATAGTGACGTATTATTATTACTACATAGAGACGTAGCTAAATCTACTGTAGGCTACAACAGTAGCTTAATATATTGTCAATTTACTCGCCATGTAGATCTTTGAGTGTCTGTGTTTATGATATGACAGTTTTCTCAAATGAAACGTTAAATTCTCATGAAGTGACGGTTTATGCGTTCTTGTCCTCATATAGTGACACATGGCAGAGACTACAAAACAGCGAGTTCCCGCACATCTGCGCCCGTCACACACAGAGATGTAGAATTTGCAGGAGTAATATTTAAATAGTATTTTGCAGTTTAATATTCACAGATACTAGTATATATTTGGCTACAGTTTGGAGCCCAGCGCTTAGACTAACACAGAAGCAACTGAACGCAGCTGTGGGTAAAGAATATACTCGGGAGTCTGTAATTTACTACCGGTACTACAGAGATGCTGGTATCATCACATTTTTTAATTTTCAGCACAGACTTTGTAGTGAAGTGCCAGGATTTGTGGCATCCCTAGTCGCTGTTTTACTGTCTGGTTGGTCCAGTCTGAAATACTGCTAAACAGCGGACATACTGCTAACCATTGATCTATAATATAGAAGCGGCTTCACTGTCTGTTGGCAGTTTAGAACGCGATGAGCAATCCAGTCATATATAGATCAGTGCTGCTAATGCGTTTTCATTTCTTCTTCGCTGCTCTAAACAGGGGTTACTTGTGGCAACACAGCACAACTTCCTGTGTTTGCAATGCATTCTGAGCAGCGAAGAAGAACCGTGCAGCGGTTAGGCAAAGCTAGCGGTCATAACTAGGTCTTGAAAATGGTATCGGATCGGTATATGGGTTCATGTACTCGCGATGCCGATGCCAGAATTTCTTGTGGTATCGGTGATATTTCCGATACTAGTATCGGAATCGGAATAACTCTATATATGTATATTCTATGGCCCTACACCAACCCTACACCTAACCCTAACCCTCATAGGAAACTTTGTGCATTTTTACTTTCTCAAAAAAACTAATGCTGTATGATTTATAAGCGTTTTGAAAAATGGGGACATGGGTTATGTCCTCATAAGTCACCCTCTCCTTGTAATACCTGTGTCATACCCATGTCATTATACAGAGTCGTGTCCTGATGTCTCCCCCCCCCACACACACACACACACACACACACTAACTAACCTGGTTTTGTTCACTTTTGAGAATGTTCTGAGTTCTAGAAGTTCCAGCACAACGTGTTTTCATAATATAATGAGCTGTTTTATCTCAAAATATCAAAGAAATTGTGATATGAGCCCATAAAGTGGAAAATATTACTTGTAGCACATTTAAGAATTCATGGCTTCTGAAGGCTGAATGCCTTTTGATCCTTTTAACTGATGATTCAATAAGCCAAATAAAACTATTATTTCTGAAAAGTTGTGTAAAAGAACATGCAGAACAAAGTTCTTGGAAAATTCTTGAGAATTCTTCAACTTTCTTAAGCACTAAAACATTGAACAAAACCTCGTTTTTTTTTTCCTTGCAGGAACTCCAGTACTGAAACAATTTGGCAGTGAGCTGGGTCTGAATGGTGTGTCATGCACCAGCCCTCAAAAACACTCCATATGAGGGCATAAGTTCTTCTAGTGAAGGGAGTCCTAGCACTTAGAATAGTCTCTATTACTTTGGCTGGAATGCCAGCATCTCTTAGTTGGTCCCCCTCAGGGGCCAGACGTGAAGGTTCCAGAGCTCAGGCCGGGGATGAAATACTGTCCCCTGTGCCTGAGAGAGAAGATCTCTCCTAAATGGAATCGCCCATGGCGAGCCATCGAGGGGGGATATTAGACCTGAGAACCAAACTCCGGCGGCCAACGAGTTGCTATCAGTAAGAGGCGAGACCCCTGTTGACGGACCTTGGCCAGGACTCCCGGGAGCAGAGCAATCGGAGGAAAGGCGTAAAGACGCAGTCTGGGCCATGCATGGGCAATAGCGTCCAGACCCAGGGGAGCTGGATGAGTCAGAGAGATGTAGAGGTGACATTGTGCCATCTCCTGTGAAGCACAGAGGTCCACTTCTGCTACTTAAAATCTTTCCCAGATTTGACTCACTACTTCGGGGTGGAGTTTCCATTTCCCGCTCCCACATTCATATGCCCAGGAATGTAAATCGCCCTGAGGGACAGGAACTTGTCCTGTGCCCAAAGCAGAACCTGGTGCGCTAACTCATTCAAGCGGCGCAACTGCAGTCCGCCCTGGCGATTTATGTTAGAGAATACAGATGTGTTGTCCACCCTCCCGAGGACATGGTAGCCTCTCAACTGCTGGAGGAAGTATTTCAGGGCCAGAAATACAGTCTTCATTTCGAGGCAATTGATGTGCCAATTCGAGAAGATGACCTCTCCAGATCCCTTGGGCTGGACAGCCAACTAAGGCCACTTCCCAGCCCATGAGGGAAGCGTCTGTCATTAGCATCTTGCGATGACAACACGGACCTAGAGTGGGACCAAAAGTCAGAAACCGGGGTCTGAACCACATAGATAGGGTACGAAGCCCCTGGCACGTAACCCTTAATTGCCACTGGGGATTGGCCCTTGGATGAAATCCCCTGGCTCTGAGCCACAACTGAAACGATCTCATGTGCAGGAGGCCCAAAGGTATCGCCGTGGATGCAGCTGCCATGAGACCTAAAACCTTCTGAAAGTGATGAACAGTGACTTTCTGGCCTAGCTTGATGTTCTTTAGGGTGTTTAGAATTGATTCGATGCATGCAGGAGACAGCTGTGCCTGCATTGTGATCGAATCCCATACCACACCCAAATACGTTGTCCTCTGAGCCGGAGAGAGAACACTTTTCTTGGCATTGAGTCTCATCCCCAGAGATTCGAGATGAGCTAGGACGACATGCTGATGTCGAAGCGCAAGCTCTTGAGACTGGGTCAGATTCAGCCAGTCGTTTATATACATTTTAAATGTGGATGCCCTGGAGTCGTAGAGGAGCCAGAGCTGCATCCATGAATTTTGTGTAAGTTGGGGATAACAAAGCTAGGCAGAATGGAAGAACCTGATACTGGTAAGCTTCGCCCCCGAAATCGAACCTCAGGAACCTCCTGAGTTGTGGCAATATTTCAAAATGAAAATACACGTCCATAGATCTATGATTGGACGTAGCCCCCCCGTCTTTCTTGGGAATCAAGAAATACCGACTGTAATAGCCTGACTCTATGGCCCCTTTGACCAGCAGAGTGTGTGATTCCTGTGTCAACAGATATGCACGTGCCGGTTTCACAGAGGTGGAGACCACGCTGTTGAATCGCAGAAGACGATGTGCAAACTGAATCCTGTAGCCCTTCACTACAGTTCTTTCGACTCATGGGGAGATATTTGGCAGTAGCTTCCACGCTGCCAGATTCTCCAAAAAGGGCACTAATTGTGACACTTTGTTTGTTGTGGGTGGGGGGGGTTAAGATGTCTGGTGTCCTGAAATGTGGCAGGAAGCAACAGAGCATGTATCATTTCACTGGAGGTCACTGCCCCCCGAAACACCGGTGGTGGCGGAGGTTGTTCAGTGATCCCCTAAGGGTGCCAGGAAGGAGCCTTACACTTCTGATGGAATTTTCCAGGGCCCTCCTTGAGTGGACACACCCTTTGTCCTGGGCACAGCTTAAGGCCCTTGCTTTGGTCGTCATGACCGTACTTTAGTCCAGCTCCATCTGCAGCTGACAAGTGTTACAAGCTGCTGCCCAGTCTTATGAGGGGGCACACAACTCGCCACACTCTCTCTTTGAACCTCCTACCCCAGAGGAGCTGGATCGGGTCGGGACTGTTTATTTATTTATTTTTTGACAGCCCCGACACTTGAGCACAGTGAGTGAGAAACATATTAAAAGTCTCCTCCTGGCACTCAGATTTTTTAAGATCAGCCTGATACGCCTGCAGAACCTATGGTGTGCAGGGCAGCACTAGTCTGACCCACAGCATGAAATGCGTTCCATCCAAGTGTAGATGCTGCTACAGTACGTGGCTTGGCAGGGAACAATTGCTGTCTTTTCATATATATATATTATATATTTTTTTTATTCATCATCATAATCATCATCATTTTCATCATCATTTATTTATATTTTTATTTAAATGATGTTGCTCCAATAGGGGAGAGATAGCAGCTAGCGTCTCTCTCACCTATGAAATCATAATGTACAAAATCTAATTTTAAGGCTTTAATCTGGTCACTGCACGAGTCACCACTTAGTAACTCCTCATGTGCTTATAATCGCGAGAGGAGCGCTAGGAGAGAGCACTCTCAATGTCCATTTCAACGGAAGCTAGAGCTACAGCAGCCTCTGCCCAATCTGAAGAAGTGCCTGGGCACGCTTCGGAGGTGGGCGCGAGAACTGTCCGATCTTCAAGAGATCTTAATGAGCGGGAAGCAGCTCGTTCCTCGTGAGAGCAAAGAGCATAGCGCGGATAGGAAGTGAACCGCGGTGCTTACAACTGCCACTCTAGAACCCGAAAGCAGCCTTTTTTTTTTAACAATAAACATGCGATTTCTCTTCAGAGATCGGCCATGGAGAGCGAGGCACACATCTCTTATAGAATCAGCAAGATTGAAAATGAAATGAAAATTTGAAATGCCTCCGTCTGAACGGCCAGGCCACATGTATCAGACCTGTACGTCATTGATACGCTACAAACGTCATAATTCTGCGTTGAAGTAGGCGGGAACGAGAAGATAAACTGATGAATTCTGTATTAGTGAAGCCACTCACATCAGTATCCCACCACTCCTGGCTGCGACTCCGCACCAACACGTTTCTCTGTACCGACGTTGCTAACACTGCTCCACAAAACACCATGGCCAAAAACCTTGCTCTCCTCCTTTTTTATTTTCTTCTTAAAACGAGAAGATTGGAATTGTGCTGGCTCCGTTGGGAAAATAACTTTAATATTGCAAAAAGAGCTCCGCTGTTGACTACACTGTTGTTGACATTCATGTCCAACGTTAGCTACTTCCGCAAACAACGAGTGATGTCATTGACCGTTGAGTAGTCTTCTGCGCATGCGGGTCACCTCTGGGTCATTTCACGTTCACACAGGAGATCACAAAAGGTTGCATTTAATTGGAAATGTGAACGGTCTTGCAAAAAAATCGAATTTTTTCACAAAATCGGAATTGAGCATTAAGCCCTGCAGTGTGAACGTAGCCTAATACTTTCATCAGCGTGACACACACACACACACACACACACACACACACAATGCGGTCTCTGAAGACAAAGAAACCTGAGGATGTTTCCGTTTCAGGTCTATTTATAACCTGCAGGTGCACGTTATCAGTGACGTCACCTGACGAGGTTATTTAAGCCAATTCTTGGCATGTTTGACACACATGCTTCACAACCGGTTGAACAAAGAATGTTCTCATTAGCGCTATTGAGCGCAGCATCGAGAGTAGCTTTTGATAGGTAACTTCTTTCAAAAACATAAAATAAAAGCTTAATTACTCCAAACTTTTGACAGGTATAGTGTGTCACTTTTGTAACAAAATTTTATTGAATGGACAAAACACAAAAAAGTCCATGAAAGTAAGTACAGTTTTGGAATGACATTAATTATTTCATTTTTGGGAAAATGGTTTCTTTGTAGTCAGCTCACTAGGTTTTGGAGCGGAGTAGCACCTCAAACCTCCTGAAATCCCGAACACCTGCCGAACGGATTGGGAAAGGTGTAGTTTCTCCTCAGGAAAGCCGTTCTGCTCTCCACGCTCTCTGTCCAGCAAAGGTGGTAAATTGATTGGGACTCTGGTTTTATCGTCCAGCGTTTTCTGGAAGGCTTTCGAAGGCTTCCTCCTTCAGGATCGGGGAGGGGAGAAAAGATAAGCCTGCGAAATCTGGCCTTTCTCCCTGCATAGGCTCTCTGCTCCTAGATAATTCCCCTCTGGAGACGCATTCAAAGCAACAGGACTTAGCCGGGCACATAGAGCAGCTACTCTGGGGGAAGCATGTCTCACAAACGCTCTTGCAGACGAATTGCTTAATCAGAGGTAAATTGCTGGGAGGATGTGGAGGCCTATAACAGGATTGGTTTGTTGAAGGGAGCACAAAGGGGGTCCTTCCTCCAAGATTAGAGCAGGAAATGTGACCTTCACACACCGAGACAAAGTTCTACAGTAGTTCAAGACCTTGAGTAATATGACCAACACAGCACTGTCTAGCATTTACTTCTGCCATATTTGACAGACATGCTTTCTTTTGTCATTATGCAATGTAGTATAGCCTGGAACTAAATGGAAATTATTAATTTTCAAAGTATTTTTTAAATAGTCAAAACAAATATTATAAAAGGAAGGCATTTGAGAGATGCGTCCACATAAACAAAAGAGTCATTTACTTTTATGTATTTAAGTTTAAGTACATTATTTGATTTTATAGCTGTTTGTATTTGTACAAATATGTGTTAATCAGAAAAGTAGTGTAGCATACTCACAAGTTTGAAAGTATTAGGATTTTTTATTTTATTTTTAATTTGAAACATTGGCAATAATAAGCACTAATATTAGTAATTGAACATAAATAATAACTGAGCAGCAAATCAGCATTTCT
The DNA here is from genome assembly GCF_963082965.1 of Carassius carassius. NCBI lineage: Eukaryota > Metazoa > Chordata > Actinopteri > Cypriniformes > Cyprinidae > Carassius > Carassius carassius. The sequence continues at coordinate 1,599,226 of NC_081764.1, forward strand.
GAAGGATCGTGTGACAATGTAATGATGCTGAAAATTCTGATTTGCATCAGAGTAAATCAATTGCATTTTAACATATATTGCAATAAAAACTATTTCTTGAAATTTAAAAAAAAATATATATATTTTTAAATATTTCTGTTTTTCTAATTAAATAAATTCAGCCTTGGTTGACATAATATAATTATTTCAAAATCATCATATTCCAAACTTTTGACTGGTAAAATATATATCAAAATACATCTGATATCACCAGTTTTGTAAATGAAAAATAAATTAATTAATAAAAATCGCATTTCAAACTGAATTGTTCCAGTATTTTATGCTGCTTCTTTGTAATTTTTTTTTGTCTCAGTAGACTGCTTTGCATACATGTTTAGTGCAATACAGTATTTAATGCATTAGATATTTCAGTACAATACATTTTCTTCCACAGTAGCAGATAAACATTGATTTGGACAAAATGGACAGGCCACAAAACTGCAAAATAAACAATCAATATTAATTGAGGTGCTATATCTAGAGATGATGGCAATTCAAATAAATATTGTGTATTTCAATAATTATCCACACATATGCTTGTAAATGCACACAGGCAACAAAACTAAAAGAATAACAGTGCTTAAAAAATGAGCAATATTTGCTGAGATATGATGTGGATTTAAATAAGAATTTTTAGCAAGTGTAAAAATAAAAAATGTTTATATTGTTTAAATCTGTGGATGAAATATACATGACTGTTATGTTTCAAGCTCATCCAGCTGTAGGCAGATATGTTTATAATATATAATGTATGATGTATAATATATGTGTACATTTCTCTTCACGTCGTGCTGAGAGTAGCTCGTACCTCACAGAAGTGTTTGCCCTTCTCTTTTGACACTTTGACAGTCAGTTTCTCTAAGATATCTCTCTGTTTGCATTTCATAAAACAAAACACTCTTCTCTTTTCTTCTCATTTGCCATCGCATTGTGTGACATATATCTGGAGTTTGTAACAAGATTGTGAAACCCGAGTGAAAGAAGAAATAATTGAATATAATTTCAAAGGCTGAATGTTCGGCGTGTTCCTCGATCCATGAGCAGGTAGCAGATGGTGAGGTGAAAACCTGATCCTCTGACTTGTGGCTCTGGATGCGGTTTAGAGGACCAGAGGAAGATGAAGGCCACTTTGATGTCTCATTCAGACGTCCGTTTGATGTCACTCTGTTATCCAGGAGCAAAGATGGATCCGCTGGTAAGAATTTGCAAAAGCAGACAACTGATCTTTTGAAGAAGTGCAGCGTTAAAAGGCTTTGTGCCTGCCGTATCTTAATGGAGACATATTTTCACTTGTTCGCAAATTGGGTGTTTCTTCAACTTCTTCAGACATTTTTATATCCAAGGGATTTATATTTTATTAAAACTGACAGATTTTTTGATATATGAAGGCCACATGAATCCGTCTGGGAAACGTTTTTACTATCACTTCATCTTTTTTTTTTTTGCTATGATTTTTATGTATAGAGTTTATTTTTTACTTTCCCCTTTCAGATGTTCAGTCTCATCAAATATTCATTATTGCATAAAAAAAGAAGAAGAAAAAAGATGCTGTTGCTTGAAGCTTCTCTTCATAGAGATTAATGCATTAATGAGTGTTGACTTAAGACATGTGAAAACGCTTAAGGCATGAACCCAATGATGAAATCCCACCTTAAAGAACAATGTAGACATTAACAAAGCTCCAACTTTCTCACCACATAATTATATTAGCATATAACTATCAACTAACTGAAAATTTTTTGTCTGTTTTTTTTTTTTGTTTGTTTGTTTTTTATTTTTCATGTCTTTCATTAGTATTTTCTTGTCATATTTCCTGTTTGTCATGCGTTTCCCTTTCCCTTATGCCATCCTGCTATTGGTTCCTTTGTTCTAAGTGTCTTGTTCTGGTTGGTTGGTTTCAGTCCTGTGTCCTGTGTTTCCATTGGTTTATTGTCTTGATTATTCCAGGTGTTCCTTGTTTGTCATTATTCTCTTTGTGTATGAAGCCCTCATGTTTCATTATCCGTTGTCTTGCTTAGTTAGTTGTGTACCATCATTGGTGAGTTTGCCACGTCTTGTTTAATTTCTGTTTATTTTGTGTCTGTTCATGTTCGTTATTAAACTGCACTTGGGTTCTCACTCATACATATATGACATACAGTGGCATGTGGAAGTTAAGGAACCCCTTGCAGAATCTGTGAAAATGTGAATAATTAAAAAAAAAAATAAGAGCGATCATACTAAATGCATGTTATTTTTTATTTAGCACTGTCCTGAGTAAGATATTGTACATAAAATATATTTGCATATAGTCCACAAAACAAAAAACAAAAAAATGCTGAAATATATTAAAATAACCCCATTCAAAAGTTTGGGAACCCTTGGTTCTTAATACTGTGTGCTGTTACCTGGATGATCCACGACTGTCTTTCTGTTTTCTGATGGTTGTGCATTAGTCCCTTGTTTGTTCTGAACAGTTAAACTGAGAACTGTTCTTCAGAAAAATCTTTAAGGTCCTGCAGATTCTTCAGTTTTCCAGCATCTTTGCATATTTGAATCCTTTCCAGCAGTGACTCTATGATTTTGAGACCCTTTTTTCACACTGAGGTCAATTGAGGCACTCAAACACAACTATTAAAAAAGGTTCAAACGTTCACTGATGCTCCAGAAGGGGTTGTGTTGTGGACTATATGCAAACATCTTTTATGTACAATATCTTACTCAGGACAGTACTAAATAAAAAATAACATGCATTTAACATGATCTCTCTTATTTTGTTAAAATTATTCACATTTTCCCAGATTCTCAAGGGGTTCCCAAACTTTTGCATGCCACTGTATAGTGATCTTGTTGGAAACAAAATTGTTATTTTACATTTTTAATTGCATTTTATGTAATGTGCCATCAAAAAAAGTGGATACTAAAAGCATATTTATTTGGCTTTTCAAGTTGTTGTTGTGTGTTTTTTTTTTTTTCTTCTTTTTTTTTTTTTTGCATGTATCCAATCAAAACAGACCTGCAATCTATTTCTGAGAACCTAAGTTTTAATGTTTTAAAATCTAAAACAATATAATTAATAACTAAATGTACAGTGAGATTTAATGCTTGTTTGTTTGTCTGTAGCAGTTTGTGTGGAGGTAAGAGAATGAGAGAGGAAGGACAGGCCTTGTTTTAAGTCTGACTCTCAAACTCAAATAAGACAAATGAGGAGAGGAGGCTGGAAATCATTGCAATTTATTTTCTCGGGTTTTCTTTCCACTTTTATTGGATGGCAGATCCAATTAATCCCAGGGGAGACAATGAGAGAAGCTTCAGCGGACACAGAGATGAAGCTTGTTTTATCTCCGATCACGGCAAACTGAAACATTTGTCTCCTGAGCACTCGTCCTCTTCTCTGGTGTGAAACCGCCTCTCCTGTGTTCTTCTGCAGTGCCGGTTTCAACCCTGGTGACAGAATCTGCTTTGACAGACGAAGACTTTTAAACACTGCTGAATAATGACTGCACGGCAGGTGTTTGCTGTTTGCTTTCAATTCCCATTAGTCTCTTCAGGTAAGAGTCCTTCCTCCAGTCAGCGTGGAGAGACGTCTGTAGATGCTCAAGACTTCTGCATATGATGTGCAACTCAAACTGTTGAGAAGGGTGTTTTCAATATAAATAGAAAGCGGTTTTGTGCTTTCCTTGAAATCATAGCTGCTTTAGTTAAAATTGGATAACTTATTTTTCTGGGGTTGCCTCTTAATTACAAAGTACAGTCAAGGACATACCACTAAGAAGCAATGCACCTAAAAGGAGTTTATTTGTAACTTATTTTATAACAATGCACCATTACTTTTAAATGGTTGTCCGTGAAGTTCTGCCCTCAGAATTGTGTGATTGAGTACGTGTAGCATGCTACTTATTACTTTCATTGAAAAATTCTTATTTTATCTAGACAGGGAAAATCAGTCCATTTCACTTTAAGTAAAATAAAAAAAATCAGTCACTGATGAAACATTATATAATATAATGTTTTGCAATATTTATTTCATCACAATGCTCAGCTACTTTTAAATGGTCATCCATAAATAAAGATGCTTTTTGCTCTCAGATTTGTGTGTAGCATATACAGAGGTGGGTAGAGTACCCAAAAACTGTACTCAAGTAAAAGTAAAAGTACTTCTAGAAATATTTAATCAAAGTAAAAGTACTAGTCTTGAATAGTTACTTGAGTAAGAGTAAAAGAGTATCGGATAAAAAATCTACTCAAGCAGTTAGTTACTAGTTACTTTTGGTCATATATACTGAGCCTATTTTTATTTAGATATATAGATAAAATGTAAGTAATGTATGTGTGTGTGTATAAATGTATATATTTCATCAGCCTTTACTCCAATTTATGTAATTTATTATAAAACCCAGTCTGTTTACTTAAGTAACAGATATAGGTGTCATGCCATAACATATTTTTAATACGACTGACTTTATATTAAATGTGAATTTAACATTGAAAGTTAATGTGATATAAATATTGCTACTAATCTTTCATTGTTCAGAAAGAGAGCAAATAACATTTACATTATTAAAGATCATTTTCACTGACAGTCTAGATTTCAATCACTCTCAGAAACTCCCATTGAAGGAAGCACCGGCATTTTAGCGATGACTCATCTGAACGCCTCTGATTGGCCAATGCTTTAATAAAGCTCAAAAGAATCATGTGTGATTGGTTATAATGCGCAGCGCTGTAAAAACACATCTATCTCTGGGTCAGCGCAAGCAAGCAATCACAGATCTGATTTTAGCAGCTGATGATATGTATTAAAATGAATAAAATCTTAATCAGCTATTTTTTGTCTTTTGGAAGCTGCATTCAACTTGACTCCCCTCGGTTATAAGCCTCACACGTACAACAAACTAATGCCACAGTGGTATCGTGTAATCGAATGTAGCCCAAGTTATTACCTTAAACAGTAGACAGCACACGCGGTGTTCATCTAATAAGGATCTCCATCGCAAGCAAATAATAGCCTTTGCAGATTTCAATTCAGTGCAGTTCCATAGCCACGTTTTAAACGCTGCTGATGTTCTTAAACGTTAAAACTCTGAGTGAACCGCTTCAGATGCTCAGCGCGTGCGGCAGGGAACTGAACGACTCATTCAAACTGATTCATGAACCAATTCACTCGTTTGCCAATTGGTTTGATCAAGCCTTTGAACAGAATTGACTCAAAAGAATGAATCATTCACTAATGGGCATCGCTCACTGCCCAGAGAAAAGTAGGCCCTGTCCCAAATCGCGCACTTCATGTGGACTTTCGGTCTCGTGGACTTGAAATGCGCGTGCTCGCCGAGTCTACGAGTCCGTAGGCCGTCCCATTCAGCATTTTAACGCTCCGAAAGTGTGATCAGCAGCGCCCCCTTTGTACCCTTGAAGCGGTCTTCCGCGAAGCCCGCATAGAAGCAGGCTCCACGCACTTCAACTACCCAGGAATCCTTGCGAAAGACCAATCAGACAACAGATGGGAGGATATTTCGCTCACGGACTGTAAACATGGCTGAGAAGAGAATATTTAAGTGTAAAAGTATCAATGTTTTTTATGACATAGGCGTACATTTTACCAGTTGTTACTTACAGTTATACAAACATTATCGACCAGTTGATATCTCAAACATAATAATAGCGCGTTAAATAATACGATCGCATTATGATTCATTACATACATAGAACCGAATGTCATGGCTTTATGAGTCATATAAACGTAGTATGAATATTGAAACCTATACATTTTTCTTAAACTCATTTTAATTTTGTGTTAAAATTTAACATTATGTATTATTATGTACAAATGTATTTATCATTTAAATAACCATGACATCTATTCTAATGCCCAGGTGGCATTTACAATTATAGAACTGTAAAAGCAGGCTGTGTATTTCACATGGACATATTATTTGGGAAATTAAAATTAATCCTGTTCTCTATGCTAAAGACTGTAATTTGTTTAATGATATTTGTGATATTTTTCTAATAAAGGGACTGATGAGATGACCTTTAAGTTTATTCAGCTCCGTATGGAGAGGGATAAGTCAACCAGACCTTCTTCCTGTTTCCGGCGTGCAGTCGAGTCTGTCCCAAAATACCTCTCAATGCACCCTCGCGGACTCACGCTAAGGGCCCTATAGGTCTGCACTACATGACGTCACCGAAGTGTGGACTCCGAGGAAGTCCACAAGTCCGGAGTGTGCCATTTGGGACAGGGCCGTAGACGGCGCGTTTGGAATAAACTGAAGCATTTATAACATTTATTGCATTAAGATAAAGTAACGAGAGGATCGTCGCCCACAGTAACGGAGTAAAAGTACAGATTTTTCCCCAAAAAGTATAAGTAAGAGTATAAAGTACCCATCTTTAAATATACTCCGAAAAGTATTAGTTACCCCAAAAATTACTCAAGTAAATGTAACTAGTTACTACCCACCTCTGAGTATATATATATATATATATATATATATATATATATATATATATATATATATATATATATATATATATATATATATATATATTTCTTTTTTTTTTTTTTTATAGATTTTTCAGCAAACAACTTTTAATTTTTTGATAATATATTCTAAATTGCCATAACATATAGATCATTTCTAAAGATATGGAGTAAAAGCCTTACAACTATTATATTTATATTTTTTTATGGGGTTGCTTATGTAATAAATTAATGAATTTTATACATATGACTATAGTTTTAATACAGTACAATACATGTTAGATCAGAGGGTTTCTTCCTTTCTTTGATAACAGTCATGAAAGCCACTATGAAGAAGACCTTTTTTAAAAGACAGACATTAATGCAACATCAGTTGATTTCTTTACACTCACAATGTGAGAAATTCCATCAGTGTTATTCTGATGCTGATTGTGTGACGGAACCTGTAATAGGGCCTGAATCTCTCACGGGTTAAAGAGCAGCCAAATTCTTTTTGCCAACCTTGAAAATGGAAAGGAAAGGCCAAGTGTCTGTGGAGTTTGTAGTGCTGCTGAGGTCCAGCTCTAAAGCCACAGCTTTATAAAGACAGGATGAGCACTTTCCACTGCTGAATGCCACCTCCGCTCGCTCTGCCTGCTCATCCCAAGGCCATATTGATGATTCGACAGCTTTAGATCAATGGGACAGAATCGGGTGTGAAGGGGATCGCTGGAGAGCCAGGCAAACTTAATCCAATAATTTTTTTCAAAAAATTACTAGCATATCTAGTATCACTTTATATTAAGTGTCCCTAATACCTGTGTACTTGCATGGTAACTAGATGTGTACATAGTATGTAACCACAGTGTAAGTATGCATGGGTACGTAGTATCTACAGCTGTAATATGTGTAAATACACATCTCGACTGCTAAACCTACCCATCGCCACCCCCTGGATCCCATTTCCACCCCTAAACCTACCTATTTCCACCCCCTGGATCCCATTTCCACCCCTAAACCTACCTATTTCCACCCCCTGGATCCCATTTCCACCCCTAAACCTACCTATCTCCACCCCCCTGGATCCAATTTCCACCCCTAAACCTCCCCATCTCCAACCCCTGGATCCCATTTCCACTCCTATACCCACTCATCATGGGATCCACCCCCGGATCCCATTTCCACCCCTACCCATCCACCCCCCCCCCCCCCCCCGGATCCCATTTCCATCCACTAAACCTACACCTCTCCAACTCCTGGATCCCATTTCCACCCCGAAACCTACCCATCTCCACCCCCTGGATCCCATTTTCACCCGTAAACCTCCTCTTCTCCACCCACTGGATCCCATTTCCACCCCTAAACCTCCCCATCTCCACCCCCTTGGATCCCATTTCCACCCCTAAACCTACCCATTTCCAACCCCTGGATCCCATTTCCACCCCTAAACCTCCCCTTCTCCCCTGGATCCCATTTGCACCCCCAAACTTCCCCATCTCCACCCCCTGGATTCCATTTCCAAGCCCCAAACTTCCCCATCTCCACCCCTGGATTCCATTTCCACCCCTAAACCTCCCCTTCTATAACCCCTGGATCCCATTTCCACCCCCAAACTTCCCCATCTCCACCTCCTGGATCCCATTTCCACCCCTAAACCTACCCATCTCCAACCCCTGGATCCAACTTCCACCCCTAAACCTCCCCTTCTCCAACCCCTGGATCCCATTTCCACCCCTAAACCTCCCCTTCTCCAACCCCTGGATCCCATTTCCACCCCTAAACCTCCCCTTCTCCAACCCCTGGATCCCATTTCCACCCCTAAACCTACCCATCTCCACCCCCTGGATTCCATTTCCACCCCTAAACCTACCAATCTCCACCATATGGATCAAATGGTTCCAATTAATGTTATACATATTGTTGTTACAAAATGTAGTTATATAATTCCTGTTACACAAGTACTTAGTGAAGTGAAAAAGTGTTGTTACCAATGTCCTGTTACACATTTGTACTTACACAAACCATCCTGAGGGTTGTTTCATCATTAAAGAAAAAACACTATGTTAGAAAATAGTTTTGTTATTATTTAGAGACTCATTTAGAGAGAAAACATTCAGAACAGCTTAGCAATGCCCTGGCAACATTGGAATTGTGGTAAGATTTTTGTTTAGTTTCTAAAAATTTTGGCATATTGATAAGTGTCATATCAATAAGGATTAAATGCATAGTCGTAAAAAATAAAAATATAACGTTTCAGCTACGTTTTAAATAAATTGAAATCAATGTAGCTGATACGGGTGTGAAGGGGATCATTGGAGAGCCAGGCAAATATAACTTCCAATAATGCCTTGCAAAAAGTTATTTTCTTATTGAGTATTTTTCCAACAATTATATATTGAATTAAGTATGTTTTCTACATACATTGATGCTTTAGTAGATATGATAGTAATGACTGTGATACACTTTAATTAAAGAAAAACATATGTCAGAAAAAAACGTTATTAGATTTTAAAAGATAACTATTATTGTGTGAGTTGCCATTTAGTGAAAATGTCAAGCAACCACAAAGCAATGCATTTGATAATACCTAGAATAGCTTCGCAACAGCATGGCGACTTTAGAATTGCCGCGTTTTAATTAAAATGGGAGTGAAGGGGATTGCTGAAGATCCAGTCCAAAAATAAAAAATAAAACTCATATCTTGAGTATATCAGTAATACCCAATTATTACCTATAATGCTTTGCAAAAATAAAAAAAGTGTGGTTTTTTTTTCAAAATACATTGTTAAACATTCTAAAATTATACTGTATGTTAAAATAAGTTTATTCTAAACATAAATTGGCCAAAATCGAGTGATGTTTGTTTAAATAACATATAACCATAATGAATACAATGAATTACAGTTAATGAAAAAAAAAAATAACATAAGAAAATCTGTATTGATCGAGTTGTTAGGCCCAATTTCCTTCCTTCTGCAAGCACAGAATCATGCAAAAACTGATGTAGTTTATTGCATATGCAAACCTGTGTATTTTTTCCATGTCTATGTCTGTAAAAGCAGTAAAATGCATTTCCCTCCATATATTTTTCTTGTCTCAGACTTGATTTGGCATGCTTCTCTAACCTGGGCCAGGCTAGGCTAAACTGTGTCTAGCCGTGGTCTCGGTGGATTGTTGTTGGAATCGGGAGGGTCTCATGGTAAACACACGGCTGTCAGCGTGTCCTGATGCTGTGCTTTGAAGCTCTGCTGTGTGATCACTGGCAGCACTACACACAGCAACCAGACAGGAGTTTATGCTAAATGTGTTTTCCAGTGTAAAATCACTTTGTAGTAGTTGCTGCTGCTTCCCTTGAGTCTCTGCGATCGAGATCAAATGCTAATGGAAAGTAAGTCGTACAAATGTGGATGCAACAAAAAGCATGTTTAAGAAACTTTTTATGTCTCAGATGAGTCAATTATTTTAGTTTATTAAATTAAGTGTACTGAAATGTATGTATTTATGTGTGTTTATTTACAGTATACATATAACTGGTGGATGGTGCACATTATCCAGTAGGTTTTCAACCTTTAGTTTGATCAATTTACCATGTTTTGTTTTGTTTTATTTTATTTTATTATTAATTTTTATTATTATTAATTCTCTGGTAAAGTACCATATTTTTGGAGGGAATCTGTTAGAGGCTGCAGTGTTAAAAAAGGTGAATAATGACTTCTTTATTTGTTCTTTAAAAGTACCAGGTGTTTAACCCTCAAAGACTCAGAACTGATATGTTTATGTTGTATAATGTTATTTCATTTCTATGTCTAGTAATAGAAAAAGGTTCTCATGCAATTAATTTTTGAACTTGCATAAGTTTGAGACCACTTTTCTAACGTGATACAAAAACCTTTTTTTTTTGTCTTGTTAAAATGCGTAAATGTAAGATATGTATTGATGTGAATATTATATTACTTAAATGGTCATATAACATTTTTATTTATGTTGTGAATTGTTGTGAATTTAAAACTTTCACTTATGTAAAAATAATGGCAAAATTTTTTCAATCCTAAATGTTTTTATTTTTGGCAATGTTTTTCCAAATTGTACTTCAATGCAAATTTTTTTTTTACATTTTTTGGTAAATTATACCGAGATGTAACTAATATTTTCCTAAAGACATGGTAAATGGTGAGAAATGTATGTGTATATATATTGTAAAATTTAAATATACAATTATAAAAATAAGACCATCAAAATGATAATCAAAGACAAAAATATGTTTAAAAAAATAGCATCGATATTATTTAGAGATATACATGGGGGACTTCGTGCATGACGTCATGAGAAAGAAACTATTTTTGTCATCTGCAGCAGGTAGAGGTGAGTTCAGATAGGTGCAATAATAGATTTGTATTAAAATAAGGCCTGTAACCACAATGACTGCTCTATATCAAAGGTATCAAACGGCTCTGAAATAAAACTCTTAATTGCTCCAGCATGTTTCCTACAAAACAACAGCATATTCACAGTGTCGGCAAACATTTCTCTGAACTGCTAGGTATTTTCTGTTAAACCTAGATAGTTTCAGACGTGCTCCTCAGGAGTCTGTGGTTGATCAGCAGCCTTAAATTGAAGAAAGGAAGCGTTTTCAGAGGGAAGAGTAAAGCTTAATTGAACCGTTTCACCTTGTGAAATGCACGCGGTTGGGATTGACAGCAGAGGGTCAGGGAGGTTGTGGAAAGTGGATGGAAAGATGAAATACTTTATTAAAACAGTTCCTCTGATTTTTTTCTATCCCAGGTGGCTTTCTGTTCTGAACTGCAGAACTGAATAGTGGAGAACTAAGGCCAGAAATGGATTCTACACAAGTGCACAGTGTAGACGTCAATGCTTGGCCAAGGAATTGCAAGCATGCAGCCTTGTTTTACATTCTTAATGTGGGCTACAGTGGCATTTCCTTCAAATATCTGTGCCATTAACCTGCAAGTAAACCATATTATTATTTCTGTGGCTGTTAATAATAAAAGTTTTAGCTTACCTAATGCATACTCTGTACATACTGCAAGCGACTTAAAAGAAACATGTATGGAGAATGCTAAACTTTCAAACAGTGGTGTACTACATTATGCCACCTTATGTTTCATGTTTGTCCTTAATTTTTAGGAAATTAACATCCATGTTCTACTAAATGAGTATATGAGTATGAGATTATTTTAATCAGTAGTACACAAAATATGTACAGACTAAATTGTAGTCAACAATTACATATATATAACACACACACACACACACACACGTAATACATGACACAGAAAGTCGAGACTCAAAGAAAGTTTCCCGCTGGTAATAACAACATTCCCACATGATTTGATGACAGCATCACGTACTTTTCATCCATCACAGTTTGAAATTGTGCTTTGGATTAATAAGAAAATGGTTTAATTCTGGTCACTGTGGCAAAAAATAGAATATATGCTTGGTAGTCAGTGAAAAATAATAGAAAAAAGAGAATACATTTATATATTAACATATGTCTACTGCACAAATATGAGAATAAATAAAGTGCAACCTCATTATAAACAATGTCTCTTTCTTTCTTTCTTTCTTGTATTATTTTTGTTTTTCTAGTCAGTTTTTTGTTGTTGTTTGTTGTTTCAAACATACATAATTTTTTTTAGTTTGTAATTTTTTCGTTCTTGTTTTTTTCATTTATTTCTTAGTTTTTTCACCTTTCTTTCTTTCTTTCTTTTTGATTGTTCTAATGTCCTTTCTTGCATTCTTAATTTTGTTGTTTTTCAGTTGGTTGTTTATTGTTGTTTTTGTTCTTTCAAACACATTTGTTTATATTTTTCATTCATTTATGCTTCCTTTTTCATGTAGTTTTTGTTTGTTTTGTTTGACTTGAGTTATTTATTTATTTTTTTTGTATTAATTTTCAATAATTTTTTTCTATTTATTTTTTCACACATTGGTTTGTATTTTTTCATTTATTCATTTTAGTTTTTCTTGTTCTTCTCTTGGTCTCTCTCTCGGTCTCTCTCTGTCTCTCTCTCTCCCGATTCCAGTGTTGATAAGGTATGTCTGATGGCCCGAGGGCCCCGTCGGGTCTCTGTAGTGGCTGATAAAGGCTCTGTTGGGCTCCAGGCGTCCAGAAATTTCACACTCCATACTTCCGTCATTCAGCACAGATTCCAGCACTATTCCCAGGTCCAGGCCGCGTGGCGCTGGGGAAAAGAGAGATTACGGCCATGTGGGAATCCAAGCAAGATTATAGTTCATTTCCAGACAGGTGAAAATGGGCTTATGGTTAGAGAGAGACAGAAAACAAACGACTTCTTCAGCTCCTCTTGTCTGAAGCGGCTTCATTAGAGACATAAGCCTTCATGAAATGCTAATTTACAGCGTCTCCCTTCAATTTGTTTCCTAGAATCAAGATCCTCTCTGAATATCTGGGGAGCCTGTTAATATTTGAGCAAACGGATGCGTTTAAATTACTTAAAGTCCACAAATCTGCCTGCTCGAGAAGATCTGATTGAAAATGTACTCGGTTTAATTTGGTTATGTTTGCAGGGAGCATTTGCTCAAGAGGAAAGCACTGTGTGTAGCTCCGATTATAAATTCAAACGAAGTCGAGGGACAAAAATTTCATATTGCGTTCATCTCTGTTTAAAGTGGGTGTCAGGATCAACTCGTATCACTTCATGACATCTCATGATTTTATTTTCTTTTGTAGCTGACATTGGTAGTCCCTGAAGAAAGGCGCACTGTTTACTCTGCAACTCAAGCAGAATAACTTGATTTTCTTTAGTAAATGTATGTGGAGTTTGCCTGTGGATTTCCGGGCATTGCTAAGGTACTTGCTGAGTTTTGGTTATAATATATATATATATATATATATATATATATATATATATATATATATATATATATACACACACACACACTTCTGAACAATAGTATGAAATACTTAAGATTTTTCAATGTTTTTGAAAGAAGTCACCATGACTTTGTGATCAAAACAATTAAATAAATAAAATACAAATTAAAAAACAGTAAAAATTTGAAAGTTTTAAAAGAAAATATTCTACAAAGAGGCATTAGATTGCCTGACAGTACGACATTTGAAATATTGCAAAATATGCCTGATTCAAATAAATGCTGTTTTTGCACTTTCTATTCATCAAAGAATCACAGTTAAAAAAAGAAAAGCAGTTTACCCATTATAAATAAATGAGCAAATTGATGATAATTATATATAATAATCAGCATGTTAGAATGATTTCTGAAGATTCATATGATGCTGAAGACTAGAGCAACGATGCTGAAAATTCAACTTTGCATCACAGGAATAAATTACATTTGAACAGATATTATGATAGAAAACTGTTATTTTAAACTGCAGTAATATTTCACAATATTACTGTTTTTACTGGATTTATTTTAATCAAATAAATGCAGACTTGGTCAAGCATCTTATATATATATATATATATATATATATATATATATATATATATATATATATATATATATATATATATATATATATATATATATATATATATATATATATATATATATATATATATTATACCTCAGTCGTGGCCAAAAGTTTTGAGAATTACATAAATATTAGTTTTCAAAAAGTCTGCTGCTAAACTGCTTTTAGATCTTTGTTTCAGTTGTTTCTGTGATGTACTGAAATATAATTACAAGCACTTCATACGTTTCAAAGGCTTTTATCGACAATTACATGACATTTATGCAAAGAGTCAGTATTTGCAGTGTTGGTCCTTCTTTTTCAGGACCTCTGCAATTCGACTGGGCATGCTCTCAATCAACTTCTGGGCCAAATCCTGACTGATAGCAACCCATTCTTTCATAATCACTTCTCGGAGTTTGTCAGAATTAGTGGGTTTTTGTTTGTCCACCCGCCTCTTGAGGATTGACCACAATTTCTCAATGGGATTAAGATCTGGGGAGTTTCCAGGCCATGGACCCAACATTTCAACATTCTGCTCCCCGAGCCACTTAGTTATCACTTTTGCCTTATGGCACGGTGCTCCGTCGTGCTGGAAAATGCATTGTTCTTCACCAAACTGTTGTTGGATTGTTGGAAGAAGTTGCTGTTGGAGGGTGTTTTGGTACCATCCTTTATTCATGGCTGTGTTTTTGGGCAGAATTGTGAGTGAGCCCACTCCCTTGGATGAGAAGCAACCCCACACATGAATGGTGTCAGGATGCTTTACTGTTGGCATGACACAGGACTGATGGTAGCGCTCACCTTTTCTTCTCCGGCCAAGCCTTTACCAGATGCCCCAAACAATCGGAAAGGGGCTTCATCGGAGAATATGACTTTGCCCCAGTCCTCAGCAGTCCATTCACTATACTTTCTTCAGAAGATCAATCTGTCCCTGATGTTTTTTTTGGAGAGAAGTGCCTTCTTTGCTGCCCTTCTTGACACCAGGCCATCTTCCAGAAGTCTTGTCCTCACTGTGTGTTCAGAAGCGCTCACACCTGCCTGCTGCCATTCCTGAGCAAGCTCTGCACTGGTGGCACTCCGATCTCGCAGCTGAATCCTCTTTAGGAGACGATCCTGGAGCTTGCTGGACTTTCTCGGATGCCCTGAAGTCTTCTTTACAAGAATTTAACCTCTTTGCTTGAAGTTCTTGGTGATCCTATAAATTGTTGATTTAGGTGCAATCTTAGTAGCCACAATATCCTCGCCTGTGAAGCCATTTTTATGCAACGCAATGATGGCTGCATGCGTTTCTTTGCAGGTCACCATGGTTAACAATGGAAGAACAATGATTTCAAGCATCATCCTCCTTTTAACATGTCAAGTCTGCCATTCTAACCCAATCAGCCTGAATCAGAAGCTTTAATGCTTAGAAACACATCAGAAAGAAAGGGCAAAATGCCAAGGTCAACTGACTTAATTTTTCAGCTCTTATTGCAGTGAGAGAGGCCTGGTGCAAACGCTGTAGTTAGTATTGGATTCTGTTTTATACTTTATATTGTCTCTCCTCTTAACGCAATGAATAATACACCAAAGTGCATGAAAAAACAATGAGAAAACTCTTGTGAAAATCAAGTTTCATGCTGCCTGCACATCAACTCGGATGTCATCGGCTAAAATGGATGTGAAAATGGATGGTTGTAGTGTCTGTGAAATGCTCTCCTTCCTTGTCATCCATGCAGATTGTTTGGTTTGTTCCTGTCAAAACTCTCAACCAAACCTGGAATTAAGAGGCGATCTTCTGAGCATCACTCACAGCTCTGCTGTGGCTCTTGAGCATTCGCTTAAAAGCTGAAATAGAGGTTTTGATGAGTAAGACAAAGCACTCAGGTTTGGGAGGTCAACTCACCAAGCACAAAATCTGAGTTTTGTGGCTTTCGATACAAGACTGTACACCGTAATAATGATTTTCTCAATGCATTTCTTTGTGATTGTGAATTTTACTAATTTCTGAGTGAAAATTGTTTCCACGTCATTCTCTTTTAGGTTAGGTTTCTAAGAATATTTTACTTCACTGGTATGATACAAAACTTGGTTAAGCTTTTGGCACGTGCTATGTAAACACACACACACACGCACACACACACACACACACACACACACCAACCATGGATATGATTATAAAAGGTTAAATCATCATGTAAAAAAATGGGAATTGGAAGCGCCCAAACAAAATCTTTACTGAAAGCTTAGTTTTGGGATATCGACTTCAAATTTGGAATGCAACTTTTATGGCTTAAGATTGTTATTATTATTATTATTTTTAATGCTGATTTAAAGTAAAACATGTTTGGGAAAATAAACATTTAAACAATCAAAGCACTTTCAAAATAGCTTTTTAATAAACAAAGAACTAACATGGCACAGGATCAACACCAGGAAACTAAGACAATGCAAACACGGGGGTGTATATACAAGGGTTAATAAGGGGGTGGAACCAATGAATCACTATGACAACAAACAAGATAGAAGGAGAAACACAGGAAGTGTAAACAGAAACACTGGGGGCAAAAAACACTTCAGTAGGGGTGTAACGATTCACTCGTTTTCTCGATGCATCGATTACAAACCCTGTCGATTCATATGCATCGATCTTGAAACATGATTTTTGAATCGTGAATCGCCGATCTTGGACAGTAATCGATTCAAAATGCTAAGAATCGAATGAATCCCGATTTCTATAGCGATTCAATGCTTTCAAAATGTATACACATTAAATTACTACACGCACGAATTAATGGAGACCTTGAAGAGTGTTCGTGAATCGTGCCTCTTATCTGTCCTTCACGCGCTCCACTGTTTACCGCCTGAGACTGTCACAGGATTGCGCTCGCGGTCCGTTCGTCTCTGACGCAGCTGACGTGTGATCTATAGGACTCGTGGCCAGTAATGCTAACGTGAAGGAGTTATACTTTTCTGTAGTTTGTCAATGGCTCTCTGCATCTTACCGACAGAGTTACCGGAGCCGTCGACAGCTGTATTTATTGCATGGAC
Source organism: Carassius carassius (assembly GCF_963082965.1). Taxonomy (NCBI): domain Eukaryota; kingdom Metazoa; phylum Chordata; class Actinopteri; order Cypriniformes; family Cyprinidae; genus Carassius; species Carassius carassius. The sequence continues at coordinate 1,616,199 of NC_081764.1, forward strand.
GGAGCAGAAATGTAAGTGTCTAAATCATACGCACAGTTCCACTGAATGATAAATGTGTTTAAACAATGCGGATGAACCGTATATACGAAGGAAACTTTTAAAATTAACCACAGCATTAACAACGACCTTGAAATAAGAGCGCAAGATTTATCTGATAATCAGATGCATGAAAGTAGTGTTTGTTTCATTAGCAAACAGACATCTGGCACGTTTTCTCTCAGAATCATTCGCTGATGGAGAGGAAAAGTTAAATAGAGATGAAGACGTTTTCACACTGAAAGAGAAGCGATCTCGCTCTCATAGACGTGCCAGGCTATATCTGCAGCCAAACTGAATAAAAGCAGAATGAACTGATGAAACTAAAAAAAAAACCCACAAACAATTTATGAATGATGCAGTGCTAATTGACATTTATTACAGTACAGAAACTATAAAGTATATTTTCTACCTTATTCTGTGCAGACAATTTAAAAATTGCTAATTAAATGTAGCTTAGTATATAAAACAATCAAAAAATTGCCATTAGGAAAAAAATATCGATTACAAATGATTGATTATTGTCCAGCAGTGTATTTGATTTATTACAGCTAATTAAAAGTAATTAAAAAAGAAGATAATTCCTTGTAAAAAAAAAAAAAATAATAATAATTATTATTATTATTATTATTAATATTATTATAGGCTACATACATAAAATGATTGTATTTGACATTTCTGTCAGTTCTGAAATTATGGCTACGCCCCTGGTGTGACAAAATGTTAGCTTATACATAATACTCTTTAAGCTCTTTTTTAAAAACTTGGCTTACATACATTTTTACGTATGCCATGTTGCATCATAAAACGTCTCGGTTACGTCTGTAACCTCGGTTCCCCGAGAAGGGAACGAGACGATGCGTCGATAACGCTTTGGGAACGCATTCTGCGTGAGTGCGTCTGAAGCATCCATGTCAACTAGTCCAATGGCGAGAGTGAGCATCAGGAGTGACGTCACGACCAGGAATTGATAAAAACCCCAACCGGAGCAACCGGTGTTAGCTTCGACAGTGCCGAAGCAAGTCGATCACAGGAATGAAGGACGTATGGCAGGGAGACGCATCGTCTCGTTCCCTTCTCGGGGAACCGAGGTTACAGACGTAACCGAGACGTTCCCCATCGAGGGAGAGACGATGCGTCGATAACGCTTTGGGAACGAGAATACCCAAACCGCCATATTACAAGTGCCTGAGTGTCAGCCAGAAAAACCAACGGCTCAAGAATTAAAAACGTGAGACCCGGGAGTAGCGTCCTGGTCTAGGCTATAAAACCTGACGAATGTGAGTGGCGAGGACCAGCCTGCCGCATCGCAAACATCCTGAAGAGAGGCCCCAGATAATAAGGCTCTAGAGGCCGCCATACTCCTAGTAGAATGAGCTCTGACCCCCAAAGGGCACGGTAGGTCAGAAGACTCATAGGCAAGAGTACTAAGTGTCTGTTTAGTGGCAGGAAGACCTATCTTAGGTGACCCGAAACAAACAAACAGCTGATCGGATTTCCGAAAAGAAGAAGTCCGATGAACATAAGTGTCCAATGCTCGCACCAGGCACAAGAGGTTAGACTTTTCCTGGTCCGATGATGCAAACGGGGGAGGACAGAAAGCCTGCAGAACAATAGGTCTCGGAACAACGGTCGGTACCTTAGGGACGTATCCCTGCTTAGGGTAGAGAAATGCTTTGACCATCCCAGGTGCAAATTCAAGGCAGGTGGGAGAAACCGAGAGAGCCTGAAGGTCTCCGACTCTTTTTAGGGACGAAATAGCAAGGAGAAAAGTAGTCTTAAACGAAAGAAACTTCTCAGAGACAGAATCTAGGGGTTCAAAAGGAGCCCTAGATAGGCCCTCTAAAACTATAGCCAGGTCCCAGGCCGGCACTCTAGTACGAGTTGCAGGTCTCAGCCTCAAGGTGCCACGAAGGAAACGAGAGATAAGAGGGTCACGACCCAGAGATGCACCACCCACTGGGGCGTGGAAAGCCGAAATGGCCGTCACGTAAACTTTTAAGGTGGATGGACATAGACCAGAAGTGAAGCGGTCTTGCAAAAACTCAAGAACTGAGCCAACAGAGCAGTGGGCGGGGTCACACTGATTTTGGTAACACCAAGAAGAAAAAACATTCCATTTGAGTCTATAAAGTTTCCTCGTAGCTGGAGCTCTGGAGCTAAGAATGGTCTCCACAACCTCAGTTGAGAGACCACTCTCTATGAGTTGCGCCCCCTCAGAGGCCACACCCAAAGCTTCCAAATCTCTGGCCGGGGGTGAAATATAGTGCCCCCGGCCTGAGATAGAAGGTCTTTCCTGATCGGGATCTCCAAGGGAGGACCGTCGAGGAGATGAATCAGGTCCGCAAACCAGATTCGACTCGGCCAGTGTGGAGCTACGAGAAGTAGATTTACTCCGTCCTGGCGGACTCTCTCCAGAACTCCTGGGAGCAGAGCAACAGGGGGAAAGGCGTACGGACGTAGCCTCGGCCACGTCTGTACCATAGCGTCCAACCCCAGGGGGGCTGGATGAGTAAGGGAGAACCATAGTGGACAGTGCGTCGTGTACTGAGACGCAAACAGATCCACTTCTGCTTGGCCACAAGATTCTCATATGAGCTCCACCACCTCGAGGTGAAGCCTCCATTCCCCTGACCTCAGAACCTGCCTCGACAGGGTGTCTGCTCCAATATTCTGAGTCCCTGGTATATACATTGCCCTCAGAGAGCTTAATTTCCCCAGGGACCACAGGAGGATCTGGTGCGCTAATTTGCAGAGTGGGCGCGAGCGCAGACCCCCCTGACGGTTGATGTAAGAGACCACCGATGTATTGTCTGTGCGGACCAGCACATGATGGTCCCTCAGGTCTGGCAGGAAGTGCCTCAACGCTTTGAAGACCTCCATCATCTCCAGGCAGTTGATGTGCCAAGAGTGATGATGGCTCTCCCACAGACCCTGAGCTGAGCGGCCTTCCATTACCGCTCCCCAGCCGGTAAGGGAAGCATCTGTCGAGATGGTAACCCGATGACAAAGAGCTCCCAATACCAGACCCTGGGACAGGAACCAGTGTTCTCTCCATATGACCAAGGCGCGGAGACACCGCCGCGTGATCTTGATCGTACGAAGTGGGTTTCCCCTCGGGGAGATCCCAAAAGGGGATCACATTGGATGCTGCTGCCATGAGACCCAACAATCTCTCAAACTGTTCTAGCTTTAGCTCTGATGTGGCTGTGAAGATGTTGGCTACACGAGCGGGCGAAAGAGCGGCTCGCATCGTGACCGAATCCCATACCACCCCAAGAAAAGTGGTCCTCTGTAATGGAGATAGCACACTCTTCTTGGTATTGAGCCTCAAACCCAACTTCTGCATATGAGCGAGGACGACATCTCGATGCCGAACCGCCAACTGTTTTGATTCCGCTAAAATCAACCAGTCGTCCAAGTAATTCAGAATACGTATGCCCTGCAGCCTGAGCGGGGCCAGAGCTGCATCTACGCATTTCGTGAATGTGCGGGGTGAGAGAGCTAGACCAAAGAGAAGTACTCGATACTGGTATTCTTTGCCCCCGAAAGAAAACCTTAGGAACTTCCTGTGCTGAGGGAGGATGGAGATATGGAAGTACGCATCTTTTAGGTCTATTGTGACGAACCAGTCCTCGGATCTGATTTGAGTCACGATCTGTTTGAGTGTCAGCATCTTGAATTTTAATTTCTGAACTGTACGATTCAACAGACGAAGATCTAAAATGGGACGCAGCCCTCCATCCTTTTTTGGAACAATGAAATAACGGCTGTAAAAACCCGATGCCCAGTCGGGAGGATACACCTGCTCTATAGCATTTTTCGCTAAAAGAGATTTCACTTCTTGCTCCATGACCAGAGCCTGCTCGGGATGCACTACTGTGAGCAACACCCCGTTGTAGCGAGGGGGACGAGAACCGAACTGGATTCTGTAACCCTTCTCTACTATCTGCAGGACCCATTGAGATATATTCGGCAGACTTCTCCATTCTGTCAGACACTCTACTAAGGGAACCAGCCTCTCGAGGCTGGCCTCTGGTGTAATTTGAACAGCTAGTGCGGTGACCTGAAGCCGAAACGCAGGAACCACCCGAGCTAACTGCTCTTGAACCCCCCTCAGAGGGAGCGAGCCCGACGCAGCGTCTGAGAGACACAGCGCCAGAGACCCGCTGGAGACTGCTGCGCCCCGAGGCACCAAGGGTGGCGGGGTTGGCAGGACGGCCCCGTGAGAGCACCGAGACCGGACGGGCACCGTATACTGAGGTGTACACCGCACCGTCTCGATTGGGGCTGCCCTCACAGGTCTGACCCATTTGGCGTCAGGACCTTTTCTTCTGAGCCGAAGCTTTCTTAGCGAGAAGAACGGTCCTCAGATCCGGCTTCTGCTTAGATTGCTTTGGCTGTGAGTGCTGGCTCGGTCCCCGTGATTTTTGAGGAGGAGCGCGAGACGCAAAACTCTCTTTTTGAAAAACACGATATGAGGAGCATGAAGGCTGGGGCTGCCTTGCACGCCCAGCAGCATCAGGATTAGATCGGCGAGGGAAAAAACTTTTAAAAGCTTCAGATTGCTTTTTATTTTCTTGAAATCTTTCAACCACTTCATTCACTGCATCACCAAACAGACCTTCACTTGAGGGCTGAAAAGACGTGATGAATATGGCTTATTCCACGATCTAGACAGCTCACTGTGAAGATCAGGGAAAAAAGGGAGACCCCGTGATGTAGGAGATGTTTTAAAAGACAGAAAACGCTCGTCTAATTTGCTTTTAGGACGAGCGCTCTGTTTATCAGATGGCCAAGATATATGTAACTTATCTACAGCTCGTGTTAATACATCAACCAACTCCTCATATGCTGGGGAAAGAGATGGCGAATCCTCTTCCCCCCTGATTGTGTCACCTTCACCGCCCGTTACATCTAACTCCTCGGAGCTAGAGCAACGAAGCAATGAGCTCTCCCCCCGGGCGGAAGAAGCCACGGCGCGGGCTTCCGACACCGGAGTTTGAGCTATGGATCTCCCAGGTAAGGGAGGAGAAAGAGCCCTCGGACCAGTCTCCAACCCCGCTGAGAGATCCATTTGCGAACCCCAGGAATGCATTCTCCGTTCTGCCTCAGCAGAAGCGGGTCCTGCACCCTGAGGAGCGCGAGGCCCGCTGCTCTTCTCATCAAAGAGTGACAAGCGGGAGCGGAGCATGCGAAGCGAAAGCTTCTCACAATGCGGGCAATCAGTCTCCTCGAAGGCTGATACTCCCAAACAAACTACACAAAGCTCGTGTGTATCCCCACCCGTTAAATAACGCGGGCAGGGAGAAGCACACGGTTTGAATAGTTGCTTCGCCATGATATATAAACTTTGAACAAGACAACAGTAAATATGACAGACAGGTTTGACACAGATCGCTTGCTGAGGCACAGAAAGCTAACACCGGTTGCTCCGGTTGGGGTTTTTATCAATTCCTGGTCGTGACGTCACTCCTGACGCTCACTCTCGCCATTGGACTAGTTGACATGGATGCTTCAGACGCACTCACGCAGAATGCGTTCCCAAAGCGTTATCGACGCATCGTCTCTCCCTCGATGGGGAACTATCATTTAACAATGGACAAAAGTTTTTTTTTTTTAACCTATGGTTCTCTAAATATAAATGCTACTGTAATTTGCCCCCTGATTAAGCATTTAAAGAATTTAGTAGAAGCATTTAAATAATCCCGTGAATGCACTTAAAGAATGCAGAATCGAATCGTTATAATCGAATCGGATCGAATTTAATTGTGAATCGAATCTAATTGAATCGTTCTAAAATTGCAAAAATCGTTCTTGAATCGAATTGAAAACCTATGAATCGTAATCGAATCGAATCGCTGCCTTGCCAAAGATTCACAGCCCTACACTTCAGCAAAAAAAAAACTGAAACATAAGACAGTGGAACACAAACTGGGAATTACAATACAGTACTCAAATAAAAGCACACAATCTCTTATTTTATGTATATACTATTTATCAATGTAACACTATTAATATTTTGAATAGACATTTTTTAGATTTTAATTTGTTTAATTTTTTAGTTTAATTTTGTTATGTGCTTCGGTTAATTTTTACAAAATTTTTTATTCTTTACATATTTTCAGTTTTCGTTTTAATTTAAATTTAAATTTAATTTGTAGTAAGCTTATGTACTTTTGTCATTTTATTCAAATTTTTTTATCTTCGGTTTTCATTTAAATTTTAGTTACATTTTTAGTACATTTGTGCACTTTTATTATTTTTTATTTTTATATTTTCTTATTTTATATTTTTCATTTAAATTGTAGTTAATTTTTAAAGTAATTTTGTCATGTGCTTTTGTCATTTTTATTAGTTATCCGTTAAAAGGGAATTTTTTAGGTTTTAATTATTTTTTAAATCAGTTTATAGTTATAGTTTCAGTTTTAGGTTTTATTTCCAGTTAGTAATTTTAGTTCTTCAGTTTATTTCAGTTGACAGTTCAATTTTTTCTTTCTTTCTTTTTTTCTTTCTTTCTTTCTTTTTTTTCAAATATTTTAAATATCATCAAATATTAATATTTTAATTTTAGATTTTATTTCAAAGCAGCAAGTAAAATGTCATTTTGCATGATAACGAGCTTAAATGTACAGTTAATGCATATGTAATATATGTTTGTTCACTTGAGACCAACACAGCCTACACACATGCTGATGACCCATTAGAACCGCCATGTGCTTTATAGACAATGCTAAATAATTATCAGTTTGCCAGAAGATCTTTCATAGTCTCACCCCGAGCACTTTCACGCAGCATAATGAAATTCTGTTCAGTTTTTGTGCTCTATGTGGCCAAAAGCACCTGTGCACCTCTGACAGAAACAATCAGGCACCATTGAGAGTCTTGCCGTCATAAAGCTCTCCACTGACAGAAATCTATAAAAGGTTTTAATGTCATGGGCCATGATTGCCACCACTTTCATCTCCATTTGGCCCAATCACAGTAGCACATGTGCCTGATGGACTTGACAGGCTGGGACAGTAAAAGACACACACACACACACACACACACACCAGCCCGCTGGTAATGGCTGCTCACTCTTAGATGGGTATTTCTTATCAATACTTATTGCATCGGAGTGACAGAGAAGCAGTAATTGTCCCGTTCTCTGACTCATCCTACATTTTCCGGCACAACAATGGGAGGAAGTGAATAAGAACATGCTGCCAGGGGCTTCTTTTATGCAAATCTAAAGGCAAATCAATTAAACACTGCTAAGGTTGCTTTCAGGGTTATCATGGTTAACAAAAACTATTAATATATATATACATACAGTACAGACCAAAAGTTTGGACACACCTTCTCATTCAAAGAGTTTTCTGTATTTTCATGGCTATGAAAATTGTAGAGTCACACTGAAGGCATCAAGGGCTATTGATGCCGGACCTGATCCAAATCGAGATGGTTTAGGGGTGAGCTGGACCGCTGACAGAAGGCAAAAGGGCCAACAAGTGCTAAGCATCTCTCGGGGAACTCCTTCAAGACTGTTGGAAGACCATTTCAGGTGACCTCTTGAAGCTCATCAAGAGAATGCCAAGAGTGTGCAAAGCAGTAATCAAAGCAAAAGGTGGCTACTTTGAAGAACCTACAATATGACATATTTTCAGTTGTTTCACACTTTTTTGTTATGTATATAATTCCATATATAATTCCACATGTGTTAATTCATAGTTTTGATGCCTTCAGTGTGTGTTCAAACTTTTGCTCTGTACTGTATATAGTAAATATGTTGATTGAAATAAAACTGAAATAAAACATTAATATTTGATAAAAAAAAAAGGTAAATGTAAATTAGAAATTTTGCTTTGGCGACTAACTGAAATTTGTTTAATCTGAAGCACTAAAATGCTGAACAATAAACTGGAAATGAGAAAAAAATTAACCTAAATAGTAATAAAAAAAGAAAGAAATAGAAATGGCAAAAGCATACAGAACATTTGCTATAAATTGTACTGTTATAAATGAATAAAATAAATAAATATAAATAGTAATATACAAAAAAAAAAAAAAAGGTACAAGAAGACGGAAAATTAACAAAAAATGAAAACCGGTATTCAAATTAAATTTAAAAAATATGTGAACATAAATAATAATATTAATAAAATTTATAAAAGTACACAGCAAAATTACAAAAAAAATTACTAAAACTAAAATGAAATGAAATAAACTAATAACTTTATTAAAACTGAAAATAAAAATGTTAAAAAGCCAATTCAAAATATTAATAACTATAATAGTACACACACACACACACACTAAAAGTGCCTATTTACAATATCAGGAAACATGATTAATATTTTACCAGAGAATGAGATATTTGTTTTAGTGAAACACACATTGTTTTTTCTTTTTTTCTCTTGAGAAGATCTAAAATTTCAGTCAGGAATGTCAACTTACTGTACATATTTTATTTTTCTCACACAAAACACATCATGCAACTTCAGAAGACTCCAGAAGTCATGTGCACTACTTTTATGTAGCTTTTTTATCCTTTACATTACTAAATAGACCTCTCATGCTGATTTATGATCAAAGCGATGAATCGGCTGTCTGTGGACTTTAGAGGCGAGAAATTATTCAGTTCTACAAATGAGCCATAAGAGACATGCATGGATTTAAATATCAATTCAAATATATGGGATTGAGACAGTAATATATCCCTCTTCATATTCATCAAACACCAAGTTGTTTTTACAAGCTGTTTTGCACATGCACCAAACCAATTATTCTTTGCTTAGATGATAACTTGAATTACATCATTAAAAGAATGTTGATTAGTTAAAGCAACAACCTTCAACTTGTTTAATTGCTTTTTGTTCTTGAAGCACATGCAATTCAAATGCCAGAAAGCTTTTACAGATCTGTGAAATTCATTTGGTACATGATTTTCCCATCTATGCCAACTATGTGAGCGTTTTAAATCGAAGTCTTGCAGGTTTTTACTCTCAGAAGATGACAGTGAGGTATATATTATCGGTTTGTCAATAGTTTAAAAGCCCATCCATAGCAGCTGAGCACATCTGAGGAATTCTTAATAGACCTTGAATTCGCCATTTGTCCTTATCAACTATTTCTGCTATTTCGTTATCACTTAAATTATGCATGTCCACAGACGCAATGGACAGCTCTAAAATGTGTTTTTTGTAAGTCCTGAAAAGTTTGAACTATTTTTCCTTGTAAGTTAGAGAGAACTTGTTGTGGTGTGAGCGACTAGTTAGCGTTTCATGCTTCAGAAAACTGGTTATAGCTTGTTAAATGGTCTGTAGCAGGTTCAGGTTGTAGTTCATAAACTTGTATAGGATTCTATCTTCCAGCTTTTCCATCAGGGATGTTCAATACAACATGGCAAATAGACAAGACTTCAGAAAGACATCATGCATTTATTAGTTGAACAACAACAAATTGTGCATAAAGAAACTTCTACACATTATGCTTTATGTTTTCATTTATAAGTTTTTAAATGCATTCCTTTTGACAAATTTTGTGACTTAAGTAATCATTTTAATATTCAAACATTTTTTTAAATTCTAAATAATACTTTCTGATTTAGTCTGGCAGACTTTATGTGAACTGACTAATAGTGAATTCAGCTTTGCCATTTCTAGCACCTAGCTGCTGAAAATTCAACATTGCATCACAGGAATAAATTATATTTTAAAATATATTTAAATATAAAACAGTTATTTTAAACTCTGATAATATTTCTAAATTTTTAAATGCACTTTTGATCAAATAAATGTAGAATTTTTCAAAACATTAAAAATATTACCCCTTTTCTATCTTTTATTTCATTTGTACAACAGTATGTTTTCTGTGTTATTGTTCTCTTACTTGTTGTAGATCTCCAGACTATATATATATATATATATATATAATAACCAGATCATAACTCTTTTAAACTATGTTTGTCCTTCTCCTAGTGGAATATAAATAAAAGATTTGACAGAATTTTAAATTCAATATTACATTTTGTCAAACTTAAATTTTTAAAGCATTTTCCTCTCCTAAAAGCCCTCGATGTCAACAGCACCTGCTCTTTCTCAAAGAAAGAAAACATCTTTCACAGCACATGTCCATTAGAGTGATGTGCCACAGATCAAGCACACAGTGAAAAATAAATAAATAAATAAATAAAACCCTTATTTTGTGAGTAGCTTATGAAAAGAGTTACAATTAGCAGCAGAAAATGACTCATCAGTCATTAGGACCGACTATTAAGTCTTATTTCTGGGTCTGTTTCTGTGGTGCCCAAAATATTCGGATGTTGACAGAATCTTTTATTTATTTATTTTCTCAGGAAGTAATCAGAGATTCCTGGTGCTCTTTAGAGACAACACTTGTTATCAGGGCAGTTCATTTGGCACGATGTGTTTAGTTGTTTTAAGCCAGGATGTGAAGCAGTGGATTAGAATGTGTTTCATCAAATTCATGTAACTAATCACTCTGATATTTACACATAAATACTACATCATATATCATACCGGTCAAAATCTGAGATTTATTTATATTGTTCTTATATCTCTTCTGCTCACCAAAGCTGCATTTATTTAATCAAAATACAGTATAACTACAAAAATACAATACAAACTGTATTATTGTGAAATTTTATTAATATATTTGTCTGTTAATATATTTTATAATGTAATTTAATAAACTGGAAGACACATTAAATCGATGGACTATAGGCTGCTGAAAATTTAGCTTTGCATCACAGGAATAAGGTAGGTTTTAAAACATATTCAAATATAAAAACTGTTATTTTAAATGGTAATATTCCTTCACAATATAACTGATTTTACTGTTTTTTTAAATTAAATAAATAGAGCATTGGTGAGCAGAAGAGACTTCTTTAAAAAACACATAATTAATTAACATATATTAATTAATATATATATATATATATATATATATATATATATATATATATATATATATATATATATATATATATATATTTTTTTTCATATAATTATAAATAAATATGAATTATATTTCAGAAATGATTAAAATTGTATTTTATTTATTTAATTAATTGTATTTTATGTTATGTTTTTTTTTATCTGCAATTTTTCCATAGAATTTAAATTATATATTTGAATAGAAACAATACACAAGATATTTTATGATTCTTCCTCATGCATATAATTTTCCGCCCCTGTTGCTAACGTGACACAATGCATTTGGCACAAGACCCTCTTGTCTCCTCTCTTCAGGAAGCAATGATGCCGCATCACCTCGGGACTCTTTTACTATTTTACAGCTCCAGTATTTATCCTGCCATCCACACGTGTGATCATTTCCTTCATTTGTTTTCTCCATGTCTGTAATCTCTCCTCCTTCCGGGTCTCTGGAGAGAGGTAAACAGACAGGTTGAACTTTAGCATGCAAAGCGCTGCCTCTCCCTGATGTATATTCACCACGCCAGTTTAACCAATCAGTTCCAGCGAGCCCGATAAGAGAAGCTGCATCAGTGTGTCGAATACGGTACATCCTCAAATGAATTTGTTATTCACTGATAACCCCCCTTAGGCTTGTTTCTCCCTCACATCTACAGTGCAATATGAAAATATAAATGAGTTCTGCACCACTGACAACATGCCTGTGTTTTTCTTTTAGAGTGGTCAAGTTGAACATCGCTACCTGCCTCCGAAGATGCAATACAATAAACTTTTGTCCTCTGATTACTCTGTTATCCAATCGGGAACAAGTGCAAGGTTGCAGTAACTAATGCTTGCCATAAACATGGTGAGCACATGCTTTGTCAGGCTCTATAAATTGGCAGTTCTGGGTTGATTAAGAGTGCATATGGAGCATAACTTCCAGGCTAGAACATCTGCTGCAGTTTTTAAAGCTTTACGGGTGTAAAAAGCTCCATGTTTATCTAGATTAAAAAATGTATTGCTCAGAAGCTGAGTTTTGAATTATGCTTCATTTAAGCATCAACCAAATAGTCATAAATGACTCAATGGTTGTCATATTGGGTTATATGTGGTGCTCAAATAATTTGGTTTTCGCAGACCGCAGTTTGAGACATTTTTAAGCTCTAGAGGAGACACACTTGAGATCTCTTTGCTCTTTTACCATTAGCTCTCCTTGTATTTTCATCTGTGAAGGAGAAATAGTAGATCTTATCTGTGAGTTTTCTGATCTAAAGGATGAAGCATGCATGCAACCTTCTTTTGTATTTCTATTCAGTCAAAAGAAACCATGTTCATCTCAACATTATTAGTTTCTAGGTCAAGGAGGTAAAAGCATCTGCAGGAATGGTACTATATTCCACATATTTGTATCAAAGTATACTGAATTAATAATACTTAAAGGAGGTTAAGATGAATTGTGCCCCCTAAAATCACAAGTGGCCCCTGTCGGCCCCTGTTTGTTACTGTGGCTAGAACCGCCCCTGAGGTTTTGAACATTTACAAAGTAATAAAAATAATGTTTTCATAACTTAATGAGAACTTTAAAAAAATGTTTTTAGAACATATTTTTGTTAACTGGGTTATTATTGAATGCAATAGCGCTGCCCTCTATTAATTAAATTTCCAAACTGCTGCTATATGAACAAATGCTAGCATTGGCAGATTCAAGCTCATCGTCTATTTGGGATGAAATTGAACACACTTTTGTTTCTCCAATCAGAGAGTTAAATTACTTGGCACAAGCTGATTGGTTTCTGTTGCATATGCAGCCAATGAGCTTGCCTTGCATTTATTTGGCTGGCTAGCATTCACCAGTTGAGTTAAATTCCACCAGTTACCAGTGAAATGTCTTTTCAGTGAACATTTTAAGATGTCTTAAAGTTTATTTTGCTCTGCATATCTAAACAATCATTGAGTTTCAGCTGAAACTCTCTTACCATTTCAGTTAAAACACTGAATGTAGAGGTGTAGGACATCAACACGCCAGAACTCCACATTCACATGAATAAAGTCAATAGCTGGTTTTTGTATTTTTGATATCTCACTTCTGAAACCGGAGTAAGCCTTCTACCCTCACATTTTTATAAAAATCAAATTCAAGGAGAAATATGTGCTTCTTTACCAATCAATTTCCACGACCTCTGTTATTGGGGTGGAGCTAGAAAAATCTATATTCTCTTCCCTTACTTTTCATATTAGTCTTATCCTATCTTATCTTTAATTATTGGATGATAACTGGATGCTATTCTGAATTAAACATGCATCAGATAAGTCAAACCTACCAGTTGCTTATATACCTATAGTTTTTGATGCCTACAGACAATGCCAGTGTGTGTCATAGCTGGTTTTCTTCCTCTGTTCTGGTTCTAGAAACAATGCCATTGTTAGTGGTGTGTTGTGTGGCTCATCGACAGAAGCTGAATTCATCGTAAAGCTGCATCCTCACCAATCGCCTTTGCAAATCAAGAATGCATGGGGTCCCTTCGATGGAAAGACTATAACAGATGAATAATTGAGAGCCTGATGCTGGAATGAAGGCACACATTAAACATCGGCCCACTGGAATCGACTGGCCCTGACGTGCCCTAAGCTACAGGCCTAATGTAAATAATTAGTTATTTTCCCCAACACTCTGATAATGAGTCCTATAAAATGGGCAATGGCCTAGATGTGTATTTAAGAATGGCTATAAAATCACTGTGAAAGAGGCATCGGGGGACCTTAGTGCACCTCGCATGGGAAAATATATTAAACCGTGATGGGGAAGATGCTTTGAGTTATTCATAATTTGCAGTACGTAAGTTACATACAAGCTACTTCTCAGAAAAAGTAGCTACACTACAAGATACTAAGAATAAAGTAGCTAACTTTATAAAAGCTTTTTCAGGGGACCATAAATTTAAGTCGAGATATTCTAACTAACTCACTGAATTGACAGCCAGATATTTTTAGGAATGACTGCTTTTGCTTTCTTACTTATTTCAGTCACGATTTCCCTAAATGGGAAGTGTAGAAGTGCATGTCTGCAATGCAAAAGTTTATGGCTTTTATGAATCATAACACAATGTCTCTTTTTATATTTATCAGGCTCAAACACTCCACTTAGTGTAATATTATCTTTTTGGCGCTTGATAGACGTGATCGCTTACTTGTCTCTTCTTTTTCTAGTACTTAAAGGTTTGGAGCAACATGAATGAGAGAATTATAATTTTGGGGCGATTAAAGGTTGCTTTAATGCATTAGTGCCTTCCATCAGATCTTGACATGCATGATAGTCAAGGACAGTACTTTAAGAGTTTTCTTCCAGTGAAAGTAGACCGAACTTTTAAGCAGACAAATTGGCTCAGGGTTGCTCAGCTCGTTTGTGCTCAGAACATTTGCATGAATCTCACCATATCGACAAGAGATCGGTTTAATTTTAAAGGCAGCATCGCTCGACTCTTTCTATAACCTGTCCAACCTTTCATAAAGAAGTTTTATGAGTTATAAGATCAAAAAATGAGGTAATGCTAACAAGGGGTGTTTTTAAAGAGCACGAGCATGACCCATTAGAGCGACGTCAAACCTTGTCAGGTAGAAACAAAGCTGCAGGTCAGACCCATCTGTGTTAGTTCGGCTGAAAGCTGCTTGTAGAAAAGTGCGTGGAGACTCGCACAGCAGCAGCAGAAGCTAATTAACGCCGAGGGTGAGAAAAACGTTCCTCTGTCCACACTTTCAAAAGGAGCTGTCAGCGGCCTTCAGATCGCCTTTCAATTACAATATTATGATAATTAAAAATAATTGTGAACACCATTAGTGTATAAACTCAGTAATGGCGGCTTGTAATTGTTCTTTTGGTGTTGGAAAGGTCATCCGTTAGACTCCTTCATCCTAACTTTATACGCTTTCACAGAGAAAGCAGTTATGAATATGTCAGATTATGGAGATTAAAGCACTTTGGAAGGACAAGCTGTAGATTACGTCTTCAGTCACTTCTATTTGGATTAGAGGCCAGACAGTTTAGTGAGAAAGAGAAATGGCATTCTGGTGGCGACCTTGAGATTTTTGGACTCTTGCGGTCTTCACAAAAACAGAAAACTCCACTTTTGGATTTCATGCAGAAATATCAAAGGGTTGGCTTCTGTTGATTTTATAACAGGGAGAACAAAAGAATGCTTTATCTCATGCACCACAAATCTTTTTACTCTGAATGTCTCTGATCTTCTTATTTGCATGAGAAGAATGAGACACAAAAACCTTAAATAACCTACGAGAAGCTCTAGATGAAACTTTTGTTGTTAGACGAGTGACTAGTCATGCAATCCTTCTAAAGGAATAATGCCACTCTGAAAGAGGTGCATCTCTTTGAATATTACACTGCTTTGGAAACGACGGGCCTTACGTATTAATGTCTTGCATCGTGCTGAGAGGAACATTAAGAGCAAATTCATTTTCGCATAGTGTCCCTCTGCAGTTATGCTTCAAGTACAAGAGGACATTTAACCACATAAGTCTTTTTTAATAGGGTAAATCTCATAAATACTTTCCAGGAATGGCTCCATCTGAGTCATTTTTAAACCCGAAGTCAACAGTTAAAAATAAGGAATAAAATGCAAGCTATATAGCATATATAGTATCATTGATTTTGTTTATTTATTTTTTATAACAGTGAGACATTATTTTCAGGAAGAACACATTCACACATAGTTATAGCCTAGCCAAATTTCAGTAGAATGCACAATAATATATCTATACTGTATATATATATATATATACTGTATATACACTATCCATATTGTATTGCATTGTATTTACGGTAATGCATTGTATCATAACCATAATATGAAAACTTAATTAATTAAATAATTAATTGACTTAATTTAAATATAATTTTCCATTCAGGATTTTTTTTGTTGTACTGGATAATAATAATAATAATAATAATAATAATAATAATAATAATGTCACTGGATGGTTTTATATTAGATTATAGTGCATTGTAAACATTTTTCATTCTTTTTTTGCAGACTTAATTTGATTTAGAAATCACCTGCTGTTGCACACTGAAGAAAAGTGTTTCATTCATCCAATTAAAACATTTTAGGGTAATGATTCAAATCTATATTTTTTTACTTGAGACAATAAGTTATTTATTTTTCATTGGCTCAAGTAAAACAATATAGATGTGAATCATTACCCTATATATATATTTTTTTTAATTGGATGAATGAAACACTTTGCATCTTTGTTTTATTCGCACCAACATTATTTGATTTTAACATTTTGGAATAATGTATTTATATAGCATACTTTTATTTAGTCTCACTTATAAAGACCTTTTTTTTATTTAAAACCAAATTTAAAAACTAAAACAAATATTGAATGCTGATTAAGAAACATCTTATTGAATGTGTATTGATTGTGTTGTTTGGATTGTAGAACTATGCAGTTATTGCTTTTAATTTCACAGTTAATCTTTTCATTTAAGGCCAGTTCTCTGTAGTTTCAACCCAATTCAAAAATAAAAGCTAAATGCTGATGTCTGTAGCATCTATGTTTGTACTGAATGTAGGCTACTTACTGTGCACTTACTGCCATGGTTATTGTTTTCAAAAGCCAAAAGCCAGTTTGGCCTATTAAATACCAAATAAACATCTTGTTTATGCACACTTTCCTTCTTTCTTGTTTGTTGCTTAAAGAAAAATCAGTATCGGAATCAGCCTTGAAAAATCATGATCGTGCATCCCTAAGAATAAATCTTATTACTGTACTAGAAACATATAAATATTTTCTTTCTTTCTATCTTTCTTTCTTCCTTTTTGAGTTTAGATGTTGCTGTATTCTTATGTTACAATCAATAAATAAATAACTAAATACATGCATAAGTTGAAAAAAAGCTTACATATTTCCTCCTGTAATTTTGGAGGTAAAATATGACCCATTCAAAGCAGCAGCAGCCGAGCTGTGGGGATTATTGATACAGTCATTCATGAAGAGGCGTGAGAAAGAGCTGTATATTTAAAGGCTTTAACTGAGCATCTTTCTCCAAGCAGTCTGCTGTAGCTCGTGGCCACATCCAACACCATCCTGAATAATTCATCTGCTCTCTTTCCACATTATTTGCTGAAGGTCCCAGTGCTTCCCCAGTTCTCCACCTCCTACCTTGTTCTGTTTGAGCTGGGCTAATTATTCAGCGTTTCAGAGTGTTACAGGGAGGAGAAAACAGGGTTTGTGAAGCAGAGACATTAAAAGCTTAATTAAAAGTAAGCATGGTGTGTGTCGCGCCTGTATTGTTGGGTTAATGTCACTTCAGAGCGACCTGAACTCAAGCACCCTTACTGTTATTATGTCAGGGCTGTCAGTATGCCTTACAATGATTATTACAATATATATGCACTAGATATTAGGGCTCAGATCCATTTAAAACATAATCAGATGATTTAATGATTTGCTTATTAATCATAATTATCAAGATTTACTGCTAAATCGGTAAATCAAGCAATCATATTTTTTATCAGTATTTTGTTTCCTGTAAAAATACATGAAAAAGATGATTCATAAAATTATTTGGATATTTTTGTTTAGTTTCCTGAAAAACCTATAAACGAATAAATAATATTGTAAAAAAAGTAAATAAAAATAAATAAATAAATAAAACAAAATTAAATTGCATAATATATATATAAATAAATAAATAAATTAAAAAAAAAAAAAAAAAAAAAAAAAAAATATATATATATATATATATATATATATATATATATATATCCATTTAACATACTCAGATAATTTAATGATTTGCAGATTAATCACATTACCAAAATGTACTGATAAATAAATAAATGTATCAGTATTGCCATTTTTTTTCTAGTTAATATATATATATATATAAAATTAAAAATAAATAAATTAAATTAAATTTACCTGAGAACCAAACTGCATAAGATATTAAATTAGTGCATTGTAAATGTTTTTCATTTTTTTTTGCAAACTGAAAATATATATAGCTAAATATATACATGTCTGTTTTTTTTTTTTTTTTATGTGTGTGTGGCAGTTCTCAACAGAGAGATAAAGATTTTGCGAGGCCCTGCGGGTTAAACGTTTCATTGCTGTCTGAACATGGATTCTAGTCTGTGTAGAGATTATTTTTTATCTCTGTCTGCATGATATGCTGAGTGATTGTGTGATCTCTATTGTTATTAATTCAAAAGCTGCGTGTAAATTCTCCTCCGCTGACAGTTTGTAAGTTATGGCTGTAATACATCAGGACTTGCGTATGATATTACATATGACAGAGAGATGACTTCAGATGACTCAGGCCCTGCGGCTGAACGACATAATCACGAGTCGTGAACTTCAAATATAAACCAATTATTTTATGAGATCACAAATGACTTTGATCTGTTTAAGCTTGCATACATTTGAACGTTTTAATCACAAAACAGCAGTGTTAGTATCCGTTTTTTTATTTCACTATATCTTTGTTTATATTTTAATTTTAGGTAAAGTTTTAGTAATTTTGTTATTTATTTTATTCATTTGTTTTTTGTATTAATTTTTATTTCAAATGAACTTTTAGTAATTCATCAAGTTAAACTAAATTAAAAAAAAAATAAATCTTGGAAGTGCCTTGGAAACTAATAATAACTTATATTATTATTATTTTATTTAAATTGATGAAAATATCTTTTATGGTTTTAATTTTAGTAAACATAATAACCCTGGACCACAGCAAATTAATATTTGAAAAATATTTTACACTTGATTACCTCTCTATGCATTTACAATAAGTGTGATAATATAAAAAAATATAATAATGCTTAAACAATTTAGGGCTAGAAATTAATCAAATAAATTAATAAAGAAATTATTCACCCAAAACTCATTAAATTGATCAAAAGTGACAGTGAAAACAATAAAAATGTCATTAAATATTAATAAATGCTGTTCACTTTCTGAAAAAAAGTATCAAATTTTTCACAATAAGAGAAGAAAAAAACAATAAAGCAGTAAAACAGTTTTCAACATTGATAATAATAAGAAATGTAAAATGCATTATAAAATAAGTTTTAATGCATTAATTGAGCCTTTTTAATGCACCTTATAATGCATTGCATGATCTCATAAATAACTGTAACCACAGTTATAATATATTGTAATACTTATCTGTTCATTTCTTCACTTTTAGAAAACATAATGCATTAAAACACGACAAACAATCCTTCACATATAACAATGCATTTTAACTTTGGTTACAATTATTTATAAAAAGACATTTTATAAATTACTTCAAACTTTATAATGCATTATGCATAAAGACTTTAATGTAAAGTGTTATCAAAATGTTTTCTTAGCAGCAAATCAGCATATTAGACTGATTTCTGAAGATCACTGAAGACTGGAGGAATGGTGCTGAAAATACAGCTGCGCATCACAGAAATAAATTACATTTTAATATGCACTCACATAGAAAACAGCTATTTAAAATATTAATAATATTTCAAAATATTGCTGTTTTTGCTGTGTTCTTAATTAAATAAATGAAGACAATTAAAATAATTAAAACCCACAGATTTTTGTGTTCCGTTCGTGACATTTAACTATTTTATGGATCTTCAAGAAGTTTGATTTTGGCAGTTTACAATGCATGTTTGCTGAAATATGTAACATTTAATGCAGATTTTGGCTTGCAACACACCAGTGGTTTATGAGAGCTGCCAGAATATGAAAAAAATTGCTGTTACTGTGAAATGAACAGCACAGAACTGCAGTAGTTGGAGTCAGCATGAAGGCCGACTTTAGCCCAATTTGACACTGCGTGTGTGTTTGTGGATATATATATATATATATATATTAAGAGAAGAGGAAATCAAAGGAGACGAGAGAGGTGTTCCTGTATTTGTCTTTGTCCTGCTGTGCTGCATAAGGCAGATATCTCTCCAGACTAAATGAAGACAAAGATTCATTCAGTCTGTCAACAATCAGAGCATTCACTCTCACTATGCCTGTGTCTGCTCTGCGCTCTAACTAGTGCACTTCAAGTCATCACTCAACATGTTCCCCTATGGAGAGCGCAGCCGTCGGCTCTAGATGAAAAATTCCCATTCATTTTCTCCATAGAGAAATTTAATTTTAACGATAACACATGGACCTTTAAAAAACAGACCTATACTGTGAGCTCTGAGGTTGAGATCTTTTCATATTAATTTGTAAAAAAAAATCACGATTAATCTAATTTTTATAGAAGAACTAACCAGAAAGGTTCAGCATTCAGAGAGGTCACTTTTACAGTGGCAAGAGCAATATAAAATATTAATGATGAAATTAAAATACTTTTATAAATGCATATACAGTATCTAAACATTTTTCAATGTCTTGCTTTTATACACATTAAGGAGTATAGGCTAACTAGGTTTTTATTATGCTGTCATTTTAATTTACATCACTTGTAATGGTTTATGGAATTAGTTTATTTCCTCATAAAATGGATTAATGTACCTTCTATCTTATATAGGTTTTCATTATAAAAGGTTTTCATTCAGTGTTTCATACTTTTTGATTACATTTTATTTTAGTATTATGTCTGAACTGCTTGGTTTGAGTTATGGCCAGGGGTGATTCTAGGATTTTGATTTTAGGGGGGCTCAGCCCCCAATAAGGGTATGATTAAAAAAATATTATTTGACTATTAGGGTAGGGTGGTATGCTACTAACCTTACTGCAATCCACTATTCCATTGTATTCCCTGTATTTCATATATGGGAGTAGGAGTACTGACTGAGCCATATACAACACTGTAATAAAAAAATAATTATTGGATGTGACCACTAGAAAATAGGGAATGTCGATTTTTTTTTTTTTTTTTTTTACAACGAAGACCTCCTGATTCATTCACTGTACAAACACACGCGCACATGTTTCCAGTACAAATACAACATTTTACTGTTTGCATTTCTATGCTCACATACAAACCTCAGATAGGAATTTTTTCCTTTGACGATACCACTGCTTTTTCTTATAAAATGTACAGGGAAACTGGCAGACAATTAAAACAATGTCAGGGTTCAATGACTGAAATGAATCTTGGGAACACATTGGTATTGTGTGTGTGAGAGGCTGTCTACGTTCTGTTCTCACCTGACTGTTGCTCATTTGCAGACCTACTCCCGCACGACAAGAAAAAAATTCGTATATCCATCTACAATGAAATATAAATTATTTTAGTTTTTTAGCTTTTTAGCCTTTATAATCAACAATACGGTTGGATATTCATAAAGTCACCCCATGAAAACCCAATGTCATTTTAAGTATTTTAACTAACCAGCTAATATTCATTAAGAATATAGACAAACATGGAAAAACAGTATGTCCAGCTATAGACAGGCTCTAAAAACTGCTAGGGCAGAGCATATCCACAAACTCATTGAAAATAACCAAAACAATCCAAGGTTTTTATTTAGCACTGTGGCTAAATTAACAAATTACCAGACGCCACCTGATTCAAATATTCCACCAACGTTAAATAGTAATGACTTTATGAATTTCTTCACTGATAAAATAGATAACATTAGAAATACAATAGCGAATGTAGATTCTACAGTGTCTAACACTTCAGTTTCATCCATCGCACCCAAAGATAAACTGCAGTGCTTTACAAATATAGGACAGGAAGAGCTAAGTAAACTTATCACTGTATCTAAACCAACAACATGTTTATTAGATCCTGTACCCACTAAATTACTAAAAGAGCTGTTACCTGTAGCCGAAGAACCGCTTCTCAATATCATTAACTCGTCGTTATCTTTAGGTCACGTCCCAAAACCATTCAAGCTGGCGGTTATCAAGCCTCTTATTAAGAAACCAAAACTAGATCCTAGTGTACTGGCAAATTATAGGCCTATTTCAAATCTTCCATTTATGTCTAAAATTTTAGAAAAAGTTGTGTCTGCTCAATTGAGCACCTTCCTGCATAAAAATGATCTGTATGAAGAATTTCAGTCAGGTTTTAGGCCCCACCATAGCACAGAAACTGCACTTGTTAAAATTACAAATGACCTGCTCCTTGCATCAGATCAAGGCTGCATCTCATTTCTAGTCTTACTTGATCTTAGTGCTGCGTTCGACACCATAGATCATGACATACTCATAGATCGATTACAAAACTATACCGGTATTCAAGGGCAGGCTCTAAGATGGTTTAGATCCTACCTGTCCGATCGCTACCATTTTGTTTACTTAAATGGGGTGTCATCTCATTTATCATCAGTAAAATATGGAGTGTCACAAGGATCCGTCCTAGGTCCCATCTATTTTCAATATACATGTTGCCCCTTGGTAATATTATTAGAAAATATGGAATTAGCTTCCACTGTTATGCGGATGATACTCAGCTATATATTTCAACGAGACCAGATGAAACTTCCCAATTATCTAAGCTAACAGAGTGTGTTAAAAATGTAAAAGATTGGATGACAAATAATTTTCTCCAATTAAATTCGGATAAGACAGAGATATTAATTATTGGACCAAAAAACACCACACAGAATCTTGTAGATTACAATCTGCAGCTAGACGGATGTACTGTTACTTCCTCTACAGTCAGAAATCTGGGTGTTATATTGGACAGCAATTTGTCTTTTGAAAATCATATTTCCAATGTTACAAAAACTGCATTCTTCCATCTTAGAAACATTGCCAAGCTACGAAACATGTTATCTGTTTCTGATGCAGAAAAGCTAGTTCATGCTTTCATGACCTCTAGACTGGACTATTGTAATGGACTTCTAGGTGGTTGTCCTGCTTCGTCAATGAACAAGCTACAGGTCGTCCAAAATGCAGCAGCTAGAGTCCTTACCAGGTCAAGAAAATATGATCATATTACCCCAATTTTACAGTCTCTGCACTGGCTACCTATTAAGTTCCGTATCAGTTACAAATTATCATTACTTACCTATAAGGCCCTAAATGGTTTAGCTCCTGCGTACCTAACTAGCCTTCTACCACGCTACAACCCATCACGCACCCTAAGGTCACAAAACGCTGGACTTTTGGTAGTTCCTAGGATAGCAAAGTCCACTAAAGGAGGTAGAGCTTTCTCACATTTGGCTCCCAAACTCTGGAATAGCCTTCCTGATAATGTTCGGGGTTCAGACACACTCTCTCTGTTTAAATCTAGATTAAAAACGCATCTTCTTCGCCAAGCATACGAATAATGTATCTCTTAAATTGTGAGTGTAGTTGCATCTGCATTTTTATTCTTTAGCTTGGGTTAAACTAATTTTACTTTGTTGGATCAGCAGCTATGCTAATGATGTCTCTATTTTGTTTCTATGTTTTGCCACAGGATTTACATCCCGTGGTAACTAGGATTTACACAAGCTCCAGTCTGGATCCAGAACACCTGAGAAGAGATGATGCTGACCCTCAGAGGACCCCAGATGATGCTAACCTTGAATCAACAAACAGAACTAACAATTATTGCTACATGTGTGACTGCATCCTATAATTACTATTAATTAATAATATTGATAGTTCATCGTCTAGCTGACTACGTCTTGCATTATTATTATTTTTTTTTTTTTCTAAAATCCTGTCAAACGTGCACAAACTACAAGCTACTACTAAATATTGTAGAAACATAATTTTCTGTAAAGTTGCTTTGTAACGATTTGTATTGTAAAAAGCTCTATACAAATAAACTTGAATTGAATTGAATAGACAAACCATGTATTAATGTAATTGTCTATTGGCAATATGATTAATCTGTTCTATATTTATTTCTATTTATTAAAAATAACAACATGAATTATCAATTTGCCACTTCTATAAATCAAGTACAAGTATAAATAGTATAAATCAAGAAAATCAAAAATCCCTTTACTCTACGCTTACTCTAATTTATGTACCATGTACGGTGTACATTTTAAGACATCCTCAGACCTCAGTCATCAAATGAAAAGGCGTCATGCCTCAGACTAAAAGGCTTCAGTCATCGGACAAAACGGCATCGCGCCTCTGACTGAAAAGCTTCAGGTCTCAGGAAAAACGACGTCAGGTGTCAGGTCTCATACAATTAACGTTAGGTATCAGACTAAACGGACTCAGACAAAAAGTCATCAGACGAAACGGACTCAGGTGGAATATAGCGTTGCCCCGCCCCATGTGACGTCACACGCACGCCGTTCACAGGAAGTGGTATATCATGGTTGATTGATGGCAAAAGGAGGTAAGCAGCATCTGATATTTTATATTTTAACAGTTTTATTCAAATGTTACACTAATTAAGTTATATAGGGAAGAGAACATGCTTTTCGAGAGTCTTGTGTGCATGTTTAGAAAGTTAGTTAGCCATATTGCAACTAGCGAGCTTTTATTTAGGCCAAGTAGTAAAGTTACCCTTACGAAAAATAACCATGGTTTTACTATCAAAAACCAAAAACAAACAAAAAACAAATGGTCGATATAGTTAAATCATGGTATCCACAGATTAACATGATTTTGCTACACTAACCATAGTTTAACCATGGTGTTTGTAGTAAAACTGTGGTTATACAAATGGTATCATTACACTAAAAAAACATGTTACTACACTTTAATAAAACCATGGTCACTTTACGTCTGGGTAAAGCGAATTCTTTCAAGCTATTAGATTGAAATCTTGGTCTAATTATAACATACCTGTATGAGTCTAACACTAGTTGTTGAATTAAATGATTTTGTAAAAACAATGGTTCTGTCTTATAATTACATATATATTTGTTTGTTTCAGTCAATCAAGCATATCTTGACCATGCTGAGCAGGACCGTTACCTGGATCCAGTACCCATTTAGATGTCCAAGCAACAAATAAGCTCCTCCATGCCAGAGAATTACCGTTTGTTCAATCCAAACCTGCATGTCATCCTGGACTGTACAGAAATCTGCTGTGAAAGCCCTACATCACTGAAACTCCACTCTGAAGTTATAAGTGCACTACCACACTCAAAGGTCTGGTTGGGGTAGCTCTGTGTGGTGCAGTGGAGATGTGGTTATGGCAGACAAGGGTTCATGATTGAAGATCTGCTCTCCAGTGTTGGTGCTAGATGGATCATTCCATCTTTCAAATGTGCCAAGCAGTTCAGCAAACAGGACTGTGAAAAAAACACAGGCCACTGCACACCTCAGACTTCTGGTGGAAAGGGTGATTAGAAGGGTCAAGGAAATACACATCTGGGATTCTGTTGTGCCACTCACCTTGTCAGGAACTATTAATCAGATCTGGCATAATTGCTGTTTTATGGTTTATTATCAGGGACCAATGTTTCTTGAGCAGTGAATGTATATTAGTATATTAGATTTTTAAGAATGACTGTGATTATTACAATAGTAGTGTTACAGTGTTAACATTTGATAGTAGTTTTTTATTTATTAAATTTTTTTTTTACCTTCAGTTAGTTGCAGTGCATACCTTTAATACCTACCATCATTAAATGTGTTTTTACTTTTTTTTTTATTGTAATGTAAAATTTTATATTTTGTATAATGAAATTATTTAAATAAAATGTTCCCGAAAATAATTTGACAGACATAATGAAATAGGTGACAATGAAAAGTATTTTTATATTAACTCATGAAAAAATCATATTTGTTATATCATACAATGTATCAAATGTAAATATACACAACTAGTAAAAGAATATGCATATCATATACATTACAGAAGATTTAATACAAAACAAAGTATTCACCTCGGTATGTACATATTTCTAATTAATAGCAAGTACAATATATATTTATTGTTATAATTTGTGATGTATCTAATATGTTACAAAAGATCTACTACAAAATATTCTACATACTACTCAACTACATAAAGTATATATTTACTATGAATGTAAAAATAAATCTTAGGTTCATGCTATAATATGAACAGAATCTGTCCATTCATACCACTGAAAGATACACATCCAGGTAAACGTTATAATAGTAGTTTCATTGATGCTATGAAGGCATCATCTCTCCAGATCATCTGTATTATGAAATCTGATTTTGTGTCAGTCACAAAGTCACATCAGTATAGACCAGTGACTGCAGTCTGACCTTGTACCTGCCAGTAGTACTTATGGGTCTCTTTAAGTTTGGCTAGTCCTCTTTGAACTTTCATAAATGGAGCCTGAGCAATGTTTTCAGCAGAGGTGCTTTTTACCTCCACTAGTCCAAACTGTAATGTTTCAGATGGATCATTAACATCAGGAACACCTGCAGCTATAGGGGGACATTGGTATGAAAGTGGACTGCCAAGAGGTACAACTTTCCTTTTGACATGCCCTCAAGTATGTGTGGCAGCAAAGGCTTGGGATTAATCTGACTTAGTTTTGCACCAGAAGCCAAGACATCAGCATCTGGAAGGGGACCTAAAGAAATGAACACAAATGATGAGTCGTGAAGACATTAAGCTATAGCTGTGCGCACACAGACAAACAAACAGAGTTGTGAATTACCTGTGTAAGCCTTTTATGGGGTAGAATTGATTCCATTCTTCCCAACTGATTCTGGTTTCAGGACACAAAGTTCACTCACTGCCTCTGGATGAACTAACTCCCTTAATATAAAACGAATAGAGTAATAGTTAAAGATCGTTTACTGATCTTGGGTGGTTTTCATTTATATATTTGTTACTTAATCTGCACTCTTGTTCATTATTAGTCTATGATGTTTAAATGTATACATATACTTTCTTTGAGTTAATAGTGTTCTTACCAATGCAGAAAAGAAAAATACATGCCTGTGCTCTTGGACGATGCCATCTCTGTGGCTCACTTGATTTGATTCATCTTCTTAGATGCGTTTCACTGCAAGATAAAAGCATTAGATGCTGTTACATTTTTTTTTCTTAATTTGTACAAGGATATTGTATAACATCAGTGAAGAAGTACATTATCGATTAAACTTAACGGTAACACTTCCTATGAAGCCCGTATTTAAAACAAATTATAAGAGTATTCTTATGGCATTATAATGAATGCATAATGTATTAGAAAAAAACTTTGTAATATGTCATATCATCTCATGAGTAATCATAACAACAGTTTTAATGTGTTATAATCTAAGTATAATTTACTTATTTGTGGTTATAGCATTTAAGATTATGATTTATAATACGCAATGAATAGGATGCATCCACTTAACTTACAACAGAATGTTTCCCTTAGATATAATACAAGTCTCATATCTTGGCATTGTTGTTTTGTTACTTTACTCAAAGCAGGCAAATACCACTATAAATAACTACAACAATAATAATGAAAATAAAAATATTATTTTTCCTTAAACAGCCATCATATCAAAGATCTGATCAGATGAATGTGTAATATGTAATACTTTTGATTTTAACCAAATTTATTGTAATATCAATAAGATAGTAAGATACTGTGTATATTTTAAATAAATAATGTCAAGATATAAGGCTTATAAACTATTATAAATCATGTGGATTTAGCATGGTGTATATTGCGTGTTATACATAATCATACTCATAAAAGTTACATTCACAAATAAGTAAGTTTTATACGTATAATTGTTATGACAATTATTTTGTTATGACTGAACGCAGCGAAACGTATTGGTATTGGATGAGAAACCGAGCGGTCCCGTGTGCTCCCAATGCTCCAGTAACATTACATTATGTAAACTGCAATGCATTTATGACAAAGAACTGCACCGATGCAGATATAATATCATAGCATTAGCAATCTATCAATAAATGCACGCACACACGACACACACCTCGTGCTCTCTGATGTTCGCTCTGCTCGGCGCCCCTGCAGATTGAAAAATGCGCTAAATCCAAGCAGACTCAGATAAGGGGAGGAGCCGAAACTTGACGCACCTTGCCGCCGTTTCAAATGACTTTTTTTAAAGGGGACTGAAGCGATCAAAAATTTATTAATCAAATATTTTTTTAGGGGGGCTGGGCAGAAGTTTAGGGAGCCCCCTGAAAGCCTAAAAAGGGCCTAGTGACGCCCCTGGTTATGGCTCTGAACTCAGCATTGGACAGTCATTAAAAATAGTTTAAAAAAAGTAAGTGGCAAAATACTGTAGAAAAGACAAATAAAATAAAATAAAATAAAATTGTAAAAGTATGTGCTCAAAGGTTAAAATTATTTTAACTAATCTTTGAGTTTAGGATTTTTGAGGTAAGGATTTAAATTAATTTATAAAAAAAATATTTCATTTATTATTATAATTTTTTATCCATAATATTGAATTGAACTGAATTTAATTTAACTGATTGCAAAAGCTTGTAAAAGTACACATTTTGTAAAAACAAATCATGTTTAATACTGTGACTGAATTCTCTCTCTCTATTTTTTTGGAATTTGGATTTTTTTTGGAATGTAGAATGTAGAATTGATTTTTCAACTTCATTTGTAAAAAAATAAATACATTTAATATAGTTTTTTTAACTGTAGTTGAATTCTTAAAATTGTTTTTGGTAACATTTTACAATAAAGTATATTAGTTAACATTAGTTAATTTAATTTCTATCTTGAATGGTTTGGTGCTGAGAAGTAATGTCATGGACCATGGAAGTTGAAGTATAACACAGTGTATGATGAGACCAGTTGGACTCATTCAAGTGTGTATTTGCAGTGATTTTGCACACTCTAGTTTGCTCATTGTAAACGTGTGCTTTGGCCTCGTGTATAGTGTTGGGGTGCAGGTGGAGTGGGAGAATGATAAATACCATTTTACAAATTACATTTAGCGATGGCAACATACAGGAGACAATGCAGCCTCCGATCATTTATCAAAGATAATGGGTCATAGTTTACTTCCTGACACGTCACATACATCATGAAGTCTGACCCCTGCTACAGCTGCTAAAATAGATTATGTGATGTCAAACGCTGCTTTAGAGGTCAGCGTACAGCGCGCCCCATGTTTTGGTTCAGTCAGTTATGGATTTTAGAGGGAGCACTGTAATTTCATATTTTGCATATATATATTTTGCATTGCCTAAATGATCTGCAGTGTCCAAATGCTTCTAAGTTAGGTTGCATTCAGGGCATTTATCAATCACTGCATTGCACTCTCAGCACTGGCACAAGAGTCACTATAGCAGCATTAATGCAAACTTTCTTCTTCTACCATAACCTTTCTCTTTCAGATCACTGCAGAGCAAAAGTTCAGTGAAAAGAGAATCAGGGTAGTTAATGCTAGTTAAACTTACTAGTTTACTGAATGCATGCAACGTTTGCATACTAGACTGAGGTATGCTTCTAGTCTTTCTGGTTGTGCTCAGGTGTCCATATTTGATACATGTCCTTCATCATCATTCTAGATGAAGAGTTCCTGCTTAATTAATGGCTAATTAGTCAATGGCTTGGTGCTGATGGCAGAGAGACAGACACAGAGAGATGACCTTTAGCCCTGCATCAGTCATAATGACTTCAGCACACAAACATCTTCATTAATGACTGATGCTCACAGTAGCACGAGGATCATGGATTAATCAGCATTCATCATCCTGAATCCACTTTTTTTCTTCTTTCTAGTTTCAGATATAAATTCAAAATCAACCCGCTCTCATGTTGAACTCTGGCATTGATTGTGAAGATACGAGGGAGATTCAATCATTCTAGTTTTTAAGGATATATTATACTGAATGTACAGTATTTATGAAATTCTAAATAATATTAACATTTAAATTTAAACTGAAAAAAAATAAATAAAAATAAAAATGTTGCCTTGGCAGCTAACTGAAATAAAATCAAGTTTACAACTACTAAAAATAAATGAAACAATAATATAATAAAAAAAAAACTTAAGGTTCTATTAGTTAATGTTAGGTATTGCATAAAGTATCAATAACACGTGATACATTTGTTACAGTATTTATTAATCTTTGTTAACATTAATAAAAATGTTACTGTTCATTGCTAGTTCATGTTAGCTCAGGGTGATCAAATAATATTAATAGATACAACTTTTGATTTTAATAATTAACAAAGATTAATACATGCTTTAGAAGTATTTTTGTTGATAGTTCTTAGTTCATAATAGCTAAATGGAGTTAGCACTTGGAAAACTAATGTAATTTGTAAGAGCTATCATAAAAAAAACAAAGCAAAATGTTTAAAAAAAACTAGCAAAAATGACAAGTACTTAACAAGATTACAAGAACTTAAACTGAATAAAAAATAAATAAATAAATAGAAAATGAAAACTGACCATATTAAACTAAAATAATAATAAAAATAATATCAAAATAATAATAAAAATACCCCATACAGTAAACTGTAATACTAAAAGAGCACTGATTACTGATTATTTTATTAAAGACTGCCCATCATCATCATCATCATCATCATGTTACGTGAGTTCTTCAACACAGAAGTTTGACAAGTACTGAACTGTATTTTTAAGTTCCTATCTTTAATCCATTTATAAAAAGTGTTAAATCAGTATAATTATAATACAGTGCTGCGGATATGATAACTCAAATGTTGATGAGTATGTATAACCGCATGTTGTTCTGTAGCATCTGTCTGCTCTGAAAACAGCATTGGCTAAACGTACAAATTACATTTGCTCTCCGTGTAATAACATGAACAGACGACATCAATGCAAGAGTGTGATAACATGATAGAAAGTCAATGCCATCCAGAATCCTAAAGGATTCAATTCTCTCCTCTTTTCTAAGAGACTCATTATAAGTCAGAATCATTTATTGGGATTGTGGGTAATGGATGTGAGACACGATTGAAGCACGTTCAGAAGTGCTGCTCACATCATTTCGGCTGCATGCATACTGTGCACACTATCCACATTCTTTATGAATTAAATACTCAATTATTGTGCAATTGTTAAAAATCTACATCTGAGGAATTGCCACAATGCAATGTCCTCCACCTTCCATTTCCAGTGTAACCCACTGTAAAAAAAAAAAAAAAAAAACACACACACACACATATATATATATATATATATATATATATATATATATATATATATATATATATATATATATATGTATATGTAATTTTTTTTTTTTGAAGATTCAAAATTGAATATTTTATATTGCTGTTTTTTTGTAATTTAGACATTTTCTAGCAACTTAAAATGTAAAGTTGTGATTGAAAACTTAATTATTATTTTTTTAATCTTTTAAAAAAGTGTGGTCCTTTTTATGTACAGTACAATTCAATGAAAAATGCATAAACTAAACTTTAAACACTAAAATAATAATAATGTATTAATAAATTATTTCTGAGATAATTACTATATAGCACTTGTTAAACTAAACATGCAACACAATGAGGTCAAGTTTATTGGAAAAGTTTATTGCATTATATACTGTACACACTGCATATTATTCTAGTATTCCATTGAGAATATTCATAGTTTTCTTCTAATCTTATTTTCTTTTTCTGCATGTGGCCAGAAGAGATATTCCTGACACGTGTCAGAGCATGAATGTTTGATTTTAAACCAGTGTATAATTCTCATTCTCGCAGCAGGGAGCTCAGGGCTTTATTCTTCTGCTTCCATCAAATGACTGTAGCTTGCACTTCACAGTTTGACACTCCCATTTTTTCCCTCGACATCATTGGCATCTTCAATCATGGTAAAAGAGAGCTTTGACCGATGAGACAACATTGACTCTAATAATGAGTTTGGTTATTCAGCATCACGGCAAAATGAAAACAACCTTGAATTAATTATTTCACATAATGTCTGTGATTTTCAGAAACACTTAATTAAAAAGATGCCTGTGTGTTTAGTGCCAAAGGGAGAGTTCATCAGAAAATGAAAAGCCTGTTATCATGTGCGACTTTGTACTGTAACACAAAAGTAGATTGAATGCCAAAATTAGATTTTTTCCAACGAAAACATAAAGTGACCAGAGGCATTTTTTTTTACTTGGCGCATGACGATGATTCAGATGAATCAAATGAGCCAAGAGTGTATATGTGGAATGGATTTCACACAAAGCTATTGTATACGACTTGCAATATAATGCACAAATCAGATGATATACTTTTGTGTCTGTTTTGAACATCAATGCATCTGTGAATCAATGTTACTGACAGCTCTAAAAGCAACATTGATTTAACCAGTGTGTCATGATTCTTTCTCAAATGATTATGGATGAATCTACAGAAATACAGGGCTAGACTTTCAATTGGAGAACACTATTCGCTTAACTAGTTGCTAATTAGCATGCATAATTAGTACTTATAAAGCACCTATTAATACCTGACCAAATTCTAGATCTCTAAAATCTCTAAAAAATGTTTTTTTTTTTTAGTTTTTTTTTTTTATGCATTCAAAACAAATCAGATACAGCTAAATGATGAGTGTTCAGTGCAGCAAACACGTCAAGGAGGAGATTCCCAGCGACATTTACACAACAAAAGCTGTGTTTGCACTGTATGCTTCACCCATGAGACCCTTCAGATATGTTCAGATAATAACCAAGACAGAATACTCTTTATTTTACATCTTAATGAAAACCTGACATTTAAATGGAATAAATTTACAGACGACTCATGATTGCAGAACTGAGATTTAAACATTTTACTTGGTAGGACATTTTTCTAAACTGATTCCCATTTCTTCCTCACAGTCTCAGCATGAACTTTCTCCGTTTGCGTTAAACACAAGAAGAAATGCAGCACAGGTTTAGAAAATGAAAATTTATTTTTTGATAGTAATGACATTGAAAAGTTCAGCAGGAGTTCAAGCAGTCCTAATTTAAACCAGCATGTTTTTCATAAGAGTTGTGCAATGATTTGACCTCACAGGAATCACAAGTGATGTTACCGAGGCCCATCATAGGGTTGTGTTGCAGGCAGTAGAGAAAGAATAAGCTGTGACTGTGACTTGCATGTGTTCATAAGACAGGTGTTAAAGAAGCTGATGTCAATGCCATGGTTTACTCGGAGGTTGAAGAGCTCAGCAAAATAACCACGACAATCACAGGACACATGAGAAAACACGAGACACCTTCATTAGAGTCTTTAAAGCTTCTATATAGATTCTGAAGTCACAAAAAATTGTTATTAGCAAAAAAGGATATGTGTGGCTATTGTGTCTTACAGGGAGGATGAATGCTTTTCAGTTAAAAAAAGGCTTTTCATGTCGAGTGAAATGTGTACAGTACGTCTGTAGATGAACACTCATGTTCTTCCAAATGAGAAAGTATTTTGTCATTTCATATCTAGAAACCAGAATATCAAAGACACACAAGTTTTTACAGTTACAGTTATTGTACTTCAACTTTGAGGATTTATTTTCAGCATGCGGTAGCCTGTCATGTTGCTTGTCATTCAAACTGTATTCGCGCGGGTTGCGAATGCCCTTATGTACGGCGTGAATCAAATAAAACTGCATTCATTGGGAATTCCACAATCCCTCCCCTTCAGTCTTATTATCAGAGTCGTGTGGAAAATTGGAGAGTGAAACAAAATGAATCTTTGTATTAAATCAGCTGCTATGTACGCCACTCGATCGATACACGCTCTCCTCTATCTGTTCCAGATGAATGCATAGCCCACTGGCAAACTATTAGCCATTACGAAAGCAAATCAGTCAGCATAATTCATTTTCTTCAAAAATATGAGTCTTTTGCTATGAAGAATTAACAGCTATAAAGAATTTGCCTCACTCCAATTCGTAGCATCATCATGGCACATGAGAGACAATCATCTTTCATATATGCAGCTCGCTTTGTGGATGTCAGTCTTTTCTTGGGTGGTCTCTATGTCATTTTTAGGCTGTTTTATGGTGTTCTGGGAAGGCATTCCTAGGTGGTTTCTAGGGTGTTAATATCTTTTTTGACACATGTGCACTCTATGGACTTTATTTTTATCACTGGATGGATAAAACCATTTTATATTGACTAAATGACTAAATAACAAAATAAAAAAATCGAACTAATTCTTATAAGAGTTATTCTACAGGGGCAACATTGTTCACATTGTGCACTATTGAAACAACTTTATATCTCTCTGTTCTTGTGACAGAAACAGCTGTGTTGGATGCCATAGACAACGCTTCAAAGCCCAATGCATGTAAGACTGATTCTTTTTACACTCATTCCCAGTACATGCATACAGATGAGAGCTTCATTGCCGAATATCTTTAAGAGCACACTGAAAGATCAGTGAACAGCAGTTTTTGTTCTTCTGGAGAAAAGAGTAAACAGTTCATTGGATGTGATGCACACTTCACAAAACAACATTTCCCATGAATGCCTGTGATTAAAAGGAATTTGCTTAGCTGATAATCTTCACATCTTTAATACATTTGTTGTAAAATAATGCTTTTCAGTCCCAGAGGAAATTCAATCACTGGTGGCTCTTTCACAGCTCAGGAGACTCAAAGGAGTTCTCAGTTTTCTTTTAATAATTGACATTGTCTATGAAAGTTCCCTATAAATTGCTCAAACAGATTTAGCAGAAACAAGTGCTGACGTGCAGTAAGAGTAAATAAATATACAATAAAATACATCAAAACTGTTTGAGTTCATATTGCAGTTGTCTTTTGATTGCACATATTTTTATATCCTGGCAAATCTGAGAGCGTCTTTTTTCCTGTCTATAGGACACACATTTGAAATGTTAAAGAGATCTTATTTGTGATGCGAAAATCCTTGATGCATCTCATTACTGCAGCTGTGCAATCAAACTATGACTTTAAAACAAGGACAGAATAGCCGGTATTTGAGTCTCACTAAGGCTGTGCATATACAGTAAAATATTAGTCATATTCTTGTCGAAACAATCTACAATACTTTTTTATTATTATTATTTTTTTTAAATAAGACTTTTATTTAGCAAGGACACTGATACATAGAAAGTTCAAAAGAATTTCAAATAAGAATGTTATGTAACATTTTAAACACTGTTACTCTCAATTTTGATCAATTTAGTGTCCTTGCTAAATAAAAGTCTTATTTAAAAAAAATAATGATAATAAAAAAGAATCCTGAAAAATAAAATGCATCACAATTTCCACAAAAAATACTGTTTTCAACATGGCTAAAAATCAGAAATGTTTCTTAAGCAGCAGATCATATTAGAACGGTTTCTGAAGGATCATGTGACACTGAAGACTGGAGGAATGATGCTGAAAATGCAGCTTTGATCACAGCAATCAATTTCAAAATATATGTGCAGCATTGACAGTATCCCAATGCAATGCACTTGACATAATAATCTATTTCCATTGCGATAAATGATTCAGAAGTAAATACAGATATGATTTTGAATGTCTTTTTTGACTTATTTGATCAGAATGCAAAAATTTAAGACTCAGTAGTATGCAGTATTCAGTATTCAGTATGTAGTAAACTAGAATTTCATTGCAAACAGCTCTTCTTTCATGTGGATGCACATTCCTTCTCTGTGTCTAATCCAGGTGAATCATTCTTTCTCATCAGCATGAGCAGCTACATGATCTAATGGTCTTATTTACATGAATTGATTCTGCTTGAAATTGGCAGAATGGCAAATTCTGGAAAAACTACAGCTACTACAATAGCCTCATTCATCTTGAAGAAGAATTGTATTAAAAGGTGCAGATTAATTTTGAGCTATAAATCAAATTTCTTAGCTAGATGATTAATAGTCTTGCATATTGTAATTTTTCTGTGACACAAAACAACAATAATTGCACCTTCAGAAACCACAGCTTAACCTACGTTTTCATTTTTGTTCGATTGTGACAACATAGAAATATTGATTAATTTAAGTAGTTGATGAATTGCTCTTTTGTCAGTTTAAATGCAAAGTAAAAAATGCATGAATTTCACCACCTCCCATATGAAAATGTAATATATGACATATATTGCCCTACATAAAGTGATATTGCCATATATACTGTATGTTACCTATAAGGTCATATGTATTTTCATTGACCCAGAGAATGTATGTATGTGGAAATCATAAGTTTATAACATCTCCACGGTTAACATTTGTATATGTTTTTGTTTTTAAATATTATATATACTATTATAATATTATCTTTTATATTTACTTTTATAATATTAACATGCATTGACAAGCTTTAGAATGGATATATATGTACACGGCATACATTTATTACACATACTGTACACAAATATTTGAATGGGCTAGGCATTTATGTTAATATATGAAATTCAAGATCCTAATAGGCTTCAAATATGTTTTTACTTTATATGACAGTTTATTTCATTTATGGATATTTAAAATATGTACATATATTACGTTTACATATGTGCTTAACATTAGCTAGTGTTTTTAAACAGAGGTGAGCAGAAGACAGAAAGCACAAGCCCACTGTCTAAGCAAAATTAACATGTTTCTTCAGTTTAAAATGATTTAGAGAACATATATAGTGTTCAAATGAAGACAATTCATTTGTTGTTGTAAGATTACCTCAGTTGCTGATTGCATTTTTGTTTGATATTTTGTTATATAATCTAATGACTTTCAAACGTTTTCCAAGGTGTTTATTGATTAAATGATTGTTTTATTCTACAAACATGATTGTTGTTCTGCAGTTTTGAGACTGAAGGATCTGAAGGCTCTTCTACTCTACGTGCTATTTTACATTTGTATGCATTTGGGAGGCACTTTTCCAAAGAGACTTAAGTTGCATTCAGTATCCACTTTTGATTTCTGATAGCAGTTCTTGCTTTCACTGGGAATTGAACCCATGACCTTGGTGTTGCTAGCATCATGCTCTACTGTTTGAGATACAGTAAGGCTTTGAATGCAATAAGGCTGCTGGGAAGCATAAGGCTCTTAATGCAAAAAACTGTCCATGCTCTGTGTAAAAGATTCAAATAATCAGAGGACATTAATAATTTCTCCTGTATTTTGGATAGTGGGAGTCTCTAAGCGTTTCGAGCTGTGAGTCTGGCTAAGCCTCTTAGGTTTGCTACACTGACTCATCCAACTGCGGGAATAAAATCCAGACGCTTTGTGTTGAAACATTCAGTAAGTAATTTTATTCCCCTTCAGTACCAAAAGCAATGAATGAGTCTGAATTTTATTTTTTGCTTTGTTACATCCATGTAAGAATGATAATAACATCTACCATCAATGGGCTAACTGGACCATGCTAACCAGCCAATCTCTGACGTCCTGAAATTGAGGGCAATGAAATATCTCAAACAACATAATCCAGTGAATTCAATCAGATGAAGACACCACGAGCAGTGCGAAATGAAAACGTCTTTCTTATGGCAACCAGTAATAATGTGCAGAACATTTGATTAAATGAAAGCAGCAATGTAACAATCCAGCAGGCCATAACAAATAAGCAAGATTGTCTTTATTATTTTAAGTGTACTGTATTAATGTTTTAATGCTTGTATTGTTTAATAATAAAAAAAAAAACAAATAAGCAAGATGTTAAATTTAATAATAATATCTAAATCAAGTGTTTAAGTATATATATATATATATATATTCAATCTCACCAATTGAAAACTTTTGAGTGACTGTGTATATTTACATAACATCAGACTCAAATTTGTACTAAATTAAATAAAAAAA
Organism: Carassius carassius; assembly: GCF_963082965.1. Taxonomy (NCBI): domain Eukaryota; kingdom Metazoa; phylum Chordata; class Actinopteri; order Cypriniformes; family Cyprinidae; genus Carassius; species Carassius carassius. The sequence goes on from NC_081764.1 coordinate 1,653,709, forward strand.
ATCTGTTAATGGGGTCAGAAAATTAATCTTTTACCTTCAAATTACTTCTGACCCCATTAGCAGATTTTTCATTCTTGTTTTAAGCAAAAACTTATATACTTAATATTTCATGTTATTTTGTTTCTCATGTAAGTGCATCTTGATTTAAGAATGTTTACCTAATGTTTATTCATTGCACACTTCACCGTTAACTAATCATGTATAGGATGGTTTTAAACAGGTCTTGTCTTGTTTTTAATGCGTGTGCATGTGTGTAAACTGCATCTCTTCATGCACAATCTGTTCTGTTTATCTCAAGCTGACTTTCAAATGTCCTAGAATCAAGCGCATCGAACACATGCTGCTGACCGTATGGACGTTAACTTCATCTGTTCAGAATTATTCCTCAAACACGCCATAAATTATTGCATTAAGAAGAAACAATCCATTATGCATTCAAGGCTGCGCTTCTCCCGGGACGTCCCGCACACACGCTGTTGCTTCCATAAAAGACAACAGGTATTTTTCTGAGCTCTCCCCATCCATCGCTCAGTTCCTGTAGAGGATACGTCTGTCTTATCGAGGCATGGCCGGTGTGAAGGCTTCTTGTGCAGCAGGACTCGACCCACATGACTCTGTAAGTAATCTCTCTGAATCTGAGCACAGAATGAACCTATGCCAAATATAAAACCACCTTAATGCTCCGCTGAGATTTATCCATCCTCGGCAAGGTTTGCAAAAACTCCCACAGTTTGCTGACTGTACTGGTGTGAATGAACGCTGCAGGAGAACAACTAAATTCTATCATTTTCTGAAGAAAAAGCCTTGGTGAAACTCACCAGGGTGCTGTGGGTGTTTTTTTTTTTGCTGGTCTGGGTCAAAAGAGTCCTGCACCCTCAAGTCTCTAGATCTTCTGGTCTAGAGATGGTTCGATTCTGTGGGATTTTCACCTGCTCTAAATACCAATTCCAATATTTGTAAAAGTCACGCTTGTCTTAGCAAACACCATGAATCAGCAGTAATAAGGTGTAATATTTTGTAATTATGATTCATACTAAAAAGACTACTTTTTATAGACATAAAGTACTTTAAAAGAATACAATGTATTTTAGTGCGAACTGCATGTGATGTTTTCTGACTATTAATTGCATGTTATTTGCAATTATATGAAAAAGCATTATACCTAAAACTTACATTAAATGCAATTAGCTGATCTTTAGAGTGCTTTATGACATACTAATAGGACTTAAGTGCATATTTTTGTTCATAATTACTTTGAAATATTGTTAAAATACTGCTCAAACATTTATGGAAAACTAAAATATAATTTTTAAAAGCCATTTCTATTGAAACTTTCATGTAATTTATTTTAATGTTTAACTTGCCATTTAGTGCATTTAAAATATATTTACTTTAAATCTAATATGCAGAAAACAAAATACAGTTAAAATGTTGCATGTGCTTTAATATGTTAATATACAACACATTAAAATTCATGTAATTTTAACATGAAACAGTTTATTTATTCATGATTTACATATACAGTAACTTTAAAATAAAACTTTAAAAAAGTGCCCTTTTAAAATAAACATTTTAAGAGATATAGTTATGAAAGTGTGCTTTTTAATTTCATTGATATTATATTATCTGCAAGTACAGGTGTTTAAAACTATGCTTTTAAGATTTGAAGTACACTACAAGTGCACATTAAATACAATTGATCTTTTTTATTTTTCATGAGAGTGTCTCAAAAAGATAACAGCTTTGGTTTCTGGTTGACTACAAATGTGCGGATGATTATCATTTAGAGCAATACATATAAGCCTTAGTGTTTTTGTAAAAAAAAATTAATAATAATACAAACCAGCTATTCCAATGTTTTAGTGCAGCATGCAAGTGCATTCATTTAGCAAAACCTAATCCTGAGGGAAAAGGAAAAGTGTTCTGCCAGAAAATGTAGCATTTTAATCTCCTGCTCGTCTGGAATAAATCAATGTAAACTGTTCTTTATCATGTTACTCTGGAGAAAAAAAATCTATCTACAGTAATGATTTAAGATTCTGTCAAGCCATCCTGCTCATCCTTGATGTATACAATCATATGCATCAAGTCTCATGAGGTGTGTGTATAATACACATGATTGACTTCTTGGACCGCGGCGTGACTCCAGGGTCAAACAGTGAAAGTGTGTTTGACCTGCAGCGATGTCATGTGCTTCAGTGCTGTTGACGTGATCACTTTGAGCTAAATCTGAAATGCAATACACTGGTAATCATTATTTCTTAAGTAGGGACAGTGAATAATTGATAACTATATATAACTAAATTTAAATATCGTACAGTGTGCACTGGCAACACCAAGGTTATAGGTTCGATTCCCAAGCAATGCATGAATTACCCTGAATGCAATTTAAGTAGTTTTGGATAAAAGTGTCTACTTAATGCACAAATCTACTTTCTTCCCCTTGTGGTGTTCCTGTTTATTAATGACAAACCTTTTAAAAAATTGCCTATAAATTTCTTTTTATGCTTTCTTATTATCAAAAATTGGAAACATTATTTTTGTCCACTAGATTTATTTAGATTAGAAGATGTTTAGCATTTTGTTTTCAGCTGATCGATCTGTTTCTGCCTTGTTTTGAATTAATGCATCTTCAGTTTTATCCCCCACAAAATAGTGCATAAGCTCAAATAAAGCCAATGTAGCCTACAACCAATCAGCTCCAAAAAGAAATACAAAACCTGTGCTAACTGAAAAAAAGGCAGTTTACGGATTTGCATGCCAAGCACTCATTAGTTATAAAAAAAAAAAAAATTAGCATCTGTGCGACTTTTCTTCATGCTTACATGCAAGATTTGAAACATCTCTTTAGTTTCAAGCATTTGGTTGATTGCCTTTGTTCAATTCATCCCCCAAAGAAACCAATTTATTGCATTAATAACTGGTTTATTTCAGTGCACACCCTCCTCGTCTGTGTTCTCAATAGGTGCAATGTACAATAGCTGTCAGACTATTAAATAGCAATTAAGCATCGACACGAGGAGGTAAACACTCTCCATGCATACCGTGCATTAACCTTTGATGCCTTTGACAGGCATATTGTAGTTGTGGCTGTGTTTTGACTCCAGACTCATGCGGTCCACTGAAGCTCATGTTTTGTAAAGGGTGCTTGACAGAAATAACACTGTAAACAGCTGCTCACTGCAACTAATATAGATAGATACATATATAACAAAGCAATATTGGTTTTGCTATGCACACTCTCTCCAGCATATCCTAATGATGTGAGTGCACACGGGGGGTGAAAAGTTGTTATGTTTAAGTAGTCTGAAAAGCACAGAAAATTGCTTTTTGTGTTCGGCCACAAATGTGCATGCCATAATGCAACTGCCTCCTAATGTTATGTGACTAAAATAACTAAAATAACTGAATTACATAGGCTGTACAGTGTCTCCTGAAGATTAATGCGTTAAATAAGTAAAGCTATTTTTAGATGCTGGATTGTTCGAAAATGACTCATTGACTTTCCAAGATCTAATTTGCCTTATTATATAAACAGAAAAAAAAATCAAGTGTAGTTCTTCAGCGTTCATGTGTATTCTCACCCTGAGTGTGTGGTCTGCACTAGATTTTAATGGACAATATGAGCTTTTTTTTTTTTTTTTTGGTCTTACTATATAAATGCACATACATAAATGGCTTGAGCATTATGACATAAATTGTTGCATAGAATTGAACACATTAAGTAGTTATGTTTAATTCAATGCAAAACACACACACACACACACACACTAAATAAATAAATAAATAAATGAAATATTTTGTAATGGTTTTACAAATTATTCACTCTCATTTCAGAAAAGAAGCCCATTGTGAAATATCTGACAGCTACAATAAATAAATAAATTAAAAATAAATAAATAAATAAATAGGTGCAAAACTGTCACTTGGGTGATAAAACAACATTCTTGAACATTTTCCAGAGGGCAACATTAACTCAAAAATTGTGATAATGTACTGACTGTCAATATCATTTTAATGTAGTAATGTCTCATAGCATTTCATGATTTTGGTAAATAAACTAAATAAGAAACAACTACTATATCGGAGTACAGTCAATGGAAATTAAAAAAAAAATATATATATACTGATTACACTTAAAGAATTTATATAATGCATTATACAAATAGTTTATATGTATTAATTATGCCTTGTAATGCACCATATAATGCACTGTATGATTTTGTGCATAATTGCAACTAAAACATTATTCCTTGTTACACCTTTAGAAAGTATAAGTCATTACACATGACAAACAAACCTTCAAATACTATAATGCATTTTAACTTCGGCTAGAATTATTTATGAAAAGACGTAATGCATTTTACAACATACATTATGTATACCTATAAAATGCATTACGCATAAAGAATTTAAGTGTTACTGGAATTATTCTTGTTTAAATATGTTCTCATGTACCAGTTTAAGTGCATTTATTTATGTGAGTATACATTTAGCAGTTTTTGTCTATTTAACTTATTTATGCATGCAATATTCATGCAAATGAATATTTAGCATGCAATTGCACGCATGCAATTTTTTTTTCGGCACTGCTGGTGACTCAGGAATCACACATTTCACCTTTATGCCATTTTTTCAGTCCTTATCTCTATAATGTAAAGTTTGAGTTCACAAGTCATACATTGTCTGCACAGGCATTGAACACATATACTCCAAAGACATGAAATATTTGTAAATTGCATAATTTCTGAGCCTGATTGCATGATGTGGTTCCTTCAGGAAAGAGTTGCAGCATCTTTAAGGTGATAAAGCTGAATTTGGCAGAATTGTCAAAGCTCCTCCTTTCTTGACTTGAGCTGTCGTGTCAGTGTGGATGCTGTGGGGAACGACAGGAGATAGCAAAGCTTTCTAATGTTTGAGATACACTCAAACAGATCTTGAACAACGATAGAGGTGGAACTTCCTGTCTGTGTCTGTCAAACTGTAGATATCTCTGACAAGCCTCCGGCTTGCATTGTTTCAGAGTATCTCACACACATATTCACACGTTTGAGACTGTGCTGATGTTTTCTCAGAGCGTGTTGCTCTGGAGAGTTTTATTATATTCAATAATGTAAAAGTTTGACTGCTGCTTGAATTCAACAAGAAACACTGTTCACAGTCCAGTTTATCTCTGCAATTTGACATATTTCCAAGTGCAAAGCAAGGTTGGACTTGATTTTATTAATTGGGAATTACTAGTTTGTGATAAGTAATCCATTCTAACAGAATATCACTGGAATAATTGCACTGATGAATCGTGCACAACAATACAAGGAATCTTTAAGCAAATAAGAGTTAGTTTAGATTTCATGTTGACTTTAATAAGGGGTTTTTAGGATGATTCAACAGTAGTCTCCCCTGAAAGCTCTTCATTTTTGACATTTCTCTCTCTCTCTCTCTCTCTTTTTATTCAGTGTAGAGAAGGTTTTATCTCGGCCAGCTACGCCGGAACAAACATTTGTGAAAGATTTCCAGAGGGCAACATTAACCCAAAAATTGTAACAGGTTGACTGTTAAAACAATATGTTGATGTGGTAAATCCTCAAAGCTTTTGATGACTTTTTGGTGAATAAACAAAAGATAAGCAAGCACTAAATCAGAGAGAGCAAACGCTTAAAAGGTGATCTTGGCATCACGTTAAAACACTTTCTAATATCCCAGTTTAAAATGCATTAACTAAATGTTGGTTATTAGTTAGTTTGTTTATTTAAATGAATATTTTGCATGTATTTTTAATATTAGTTTTTTTCATGCATGCCATGCATGTGAATAGTTTGCATGCAATTGCATGAATGCAATTTCTTCTGACGATGCTAGCAGCATACATTTAAGCCTTATATTCAGTCGTAATCTTAAAATGACAGCACATGAGCTTTTCTAACAAACTGAATGAGCATCTTGTAATTTGTTTTTCTTCTACTTCATATTCTGACTACAATTACAGCAACTGCAACTTTAGAATGTGTAGCTTAAATGACACACTTTAAAACAAAATAAAAGGCACTAATTCATTTATGCTTATATTTTTTGCAGAGTCCATCTTTTCCTGATTTGATTTAGATAATCCTGAGGTAAGTCAACATGAACAGATGGAGGTTTTTGATCCCAGATTGATATTTTTGCCACTCTCTTAAAAGTGTTTTATATTTACATGGTTTTCCCAGATATATTGATGCAGTCTGCTCATTGTTTGTGACAGTTCTCTAATAAACTAATTACTCAATGTTCTTTAATCCTCAATGCACTGGAAAATGTCAACTTCAGGATACGCACCAATTTTCAGTCACTTTTTCAGAGTGTTTGCATTGGTTGAACTGATTTAAGTTTGCACAATCCTTGCTTCAGTTAATCTATGACAGGAAAGGCAGTGTAAATACAGGCAGTTCAGTGGAAAATATGCACATTCAGAATCTGACAGCCAATGCACTGCTGCTACATGCTAATGGGATAATCACTTGTGCGATCAAAGAAAGTTAAAATTAAATCTCTGTCCTTCAGTCTGACAGTGGCATTGATATGACTTTTCCTACTGTTTTGGATTTCATTTTGGACGAACTCTGGGCAAAAATTAAATGTTATAGCATTAGCATATTAGTTAGCATCATTATTATACAAGTGTCTACTTTCTATGTCAGGCCGCAAACACTAATAGCACCACAGTGTCAACATACCAATGTCTTTCTTTAAATTGTCTCTGCATGTTAAGAAAAAACACTTCTCTTTTAATAATCTAACATACTGTCAAGAGCAGACATGCGGCATGACAAAACTAGATAACGGCTATATAATTAAGGGAGATGTCTACGGCACAAGTGCTTGATGCGTTGATGTGTCTTCCCTGCAAAAGATGTCCCATTTTTTTAATTACATTCCTTAATGAAAAATTACATTCCGCCGCTTCTTGCACGTGTTGTGACGTTTTCAAAATGCGCTGCTAAAAGCATGTTCAGTTTTATACGAAACAGATCAAAGTGAATCGAGCAATGTTGTATCTTGTCAGTTTGGGAATGAAATAAGAGATGCTAAAAGGTCATTTAAAAAAACAAAATAACACTCCATCTACACTAAACCCGACCCTAAAACTGATCACATATGATGAAGAAACCAATGCCATTTTATCTTGCTTCTACAAGTCTTTGAGCTAATTTATCGTGTTTCCTATCGCGAGTTCAATGCTGTACCAGGTGCGCTACCGAGCAAGTTTACTACATCAAAAAAGCCACAGATAAGAGCTAGTTATGTGATGCAAACATCAAAATGTGCTAGTTTACAAATCATGCATTATGCTAAAAGTTTTCATAGCTCATAACAGTATTGTGTAAGGAACCACAAGAAAATATAGTTATAAATCTATATTATTATTATTTTTTTGCAAATAATTACAAAAAATGGCAAGTGACACATTTATTTAAAATAACCTTCTTAAGTAGAAAGACAGAAATTGATTTTTTTTTTTACATTTTTTTACATACTCTGTTTTATTTACAATTTCAAAAATCTTTATTTATTTTCCCCCGCGAGGTTATGGCTGATTTGTCCATTTATGTGAGTATTCTGCATCAACGTGCAGCTTCCAGTCTCGATTAAGATTGGTCTGGAAGATTTCCTAGCTCTGCAGAAATGAAGCACACAAACTCTTTCATGGATTCTGTCTTTGGGCAGGTGGGTGGTTTTTACACTTATTAATAATTTTTATAGTTTTAAAATTGAAAGCATATTCATTTCGCTGTGTTCTCAGGATCTCTGCTGTGGCTGCTTGATTGGACCTCAGACGTGCACAAGAACCTTTTGGACCATTCAGTCCCTGATCCCCATGGTCCTTTCTGTTTCATCAGTCCAGACCTGTCACTTCTTGTCACTGCTGACTTTGAGGACATCATGTCGATGAATAACACAGTTCCTACTAGATGTCGAGGGATTTACCATATTTCTCTCTCCTTTCGTTCAGAATTTAAAAAGGCAAAGCAGCAATCTACAAAGAGAAGTTTTTTCTTTTTCTTGTCACAGTTTCTCTTAGAAAGTGAATGTAAACTGGCAAATTGGCAAACTGGAAACTATTTACCAAGCTTCTTATAATTTGAAGTAGTTAAATGGCAGCCAATCTACTTTTTTAGTAAAATCATTTAGGTTTACACCAAACCTTTACCATTGATTTTTAATGCATATTTAAAAAGTGCATTATTTACTGTTTAATCTGTAATTCATCTAGCACAAATTAAGGTGTTAACTTAACTTACATTCAAGTTAACTTTTAATGTGACATGTAACATTAATATTTCTAAAACTGAGCTGAAAACAAAGTGTTGAACATCAGGATTTACAGTAACTAATCATTTTAATTCAAACCAGAAAACACGGGTTAAAATGATTTGTGAATCATTTGTTTGAACAGTTTGTTGTTTATTTGAAACAAATCAGTTCACTAAAATGAACTGACTTCACAATGCACAACATTTTAAGGGACCATGTTCCTATTTGCATTTTTGTATAAAATAAGATGAAAAATACATCAGTATATTTTTGTTCACTGCTCATAAAAAACAAAATATTTTAGTCTAGTATTTCTTTCTTTCTTTTTCATTTGGCAATTTTAGTACTTCATTTTGTTTTAGTCAAGTCGGTTATTCCCCAACACTGTTACATCCACATTTTTTCTGGTGGAGTACATCCCAAATAGAAACAGATTTAGACACTTCATTACTAAATCATTTGTTTAATCTTTTGCAGTGGCCTGTCCACTGACCGCATGATGAACGTGTCTCTGATCACCATGAGAGTTATTTGTGTTTCTCTGCTGGGCATGTTTATGCAGGTTTACTGAATTTCAAACACTACTTAGTTTGAGAGATTACAGACTCCACGGCTAGAACATCCAGCAAACAAAAATATATACATGTAATATTCAAAAGCTATTTCTATAGTCAGCGATTCCCAAGACAAGATGTTTAAGGCTTCAGAGAAAGTGAGGGATGAAAAATGACAGGCAAATTCATGCGAGACAATGATGGATGAACCACATCCGTAAGTCAAGGTGTGTTATGGGTAAAACAGGGCTGCAACTAACTTGTAACATCCAGCGATGGAGGAGGATGTAGAGAGAGAGAGAGCGAGACACTCTAGCAACACCAATCTACGAGATTTTTACACTAGATTAGTGTCTGTACTTGAATTCGTTTTATAGACTTCCCCAGATACAGAGATTGACTGGGGCTAGTTGTCACATGTCAAAAGGCTGTACCTCAATAAATTCTGAGTAAGAAAGAAAAGCTATATGCAATTATATTTCCATAATATTTTGCCAGTCCCATACTGAACAATGTTGCTATATTTATTCATGCTAAAATGAAAATTCTGTCATTTTTCACTCCTCCTCATGTTGTTCCAAGCCTGTAGTCTGTTATTTACTTCTGTAGAACACAAAAAGAGAAACTCAGGCGTGTGCTTTGAATATCTAATCATACAATGGCAATATGTAAGGGATAGACTCACATTTTATTGTTATTTCCTTAAAATTTTGAAATATTAAAAGAAGATATTTTCTGAGCATGTAGGTAATCTTTTCTTGGAAATGCAGCAAATGGATCTCAAATATTGAGTTTTTACTCTTTTTGTAAAAATGTATTTGCTTAAGATCTAACACATTTTATTTCTCGGTTGTTCTTATGCATATTGAAACTTCTCCATCACGATAAATGTGACGGTATTTTTACTGTAGAATGAACTATTTCTTTAATGACAGAATTTCATTACGTGTTTACGTATTGAGTTTACATGCAAACCAAATCCAATTCAATTCATCCAATTCTTAAAAAAACATGTTGCATTGCTCAAGATATCCTGATAACACACATACATCACTGAGATGTCTGTTTGATGTCTACCTTTACACCTGCAAGACGTAAGAGTGTTCGCTCATCTGCAATACATCTATAGGACGTTTCCTATCAGATGTCAAATAGACATTAGAAGGTGCTTTTAAGATGTTTATGATTTAGAATGTTTTTAAAACATGGATGTTTGCACACAGCAGATGCTTTCCAGATATGTTAATACTGTTTTCCGGTTTGTTCAGGGAACGTTCAACACATATTTCACAACTTTCAAAACCGCTTTATGGAGTTTCATCTACTGAATGTTTTTTTTTCATCAGCTGAAGAGTCTGCATGCTGCTAAACAACGTTACAATCCATCAAACGCACTGTACTTCAGTCCCTCACTGCCTTATTTTTGTGAATATGATGCTAGCCGTGCTACCCAAAATAAGGTCTGTTGGTTCTGCCACATTTCTAAAAGCGAGTACTCGACTACGCAGGAACATTGTGCGAGATAAAATCTCAAGGGACTGTTGTTGGTTTTTCTGGCTGTGACGCACTGAAAGCATTTCACCTTTCACTCAGTGCCTGCCTGCCTCTGTGGGTTCACCACTAGGTGAGGTATTGATCAAGACCTCCTCAGCTAGGTACTTAACCCCTGACACACAGTAAATGATGCCACTGCGAGCTCTATCTGCTGGCCTTGTTATGCCGTGATGCTCGTGTCGTGGGGAAAAGGAAATCTAACGTTGCGTCTATGATATCCTTCCCCCTTCCACTGCCATCTGTTTATTTAATGTACTACAGCAGTACAAATAAAGGTTCTTCACTGGTTCTTTGCATCAACAAGGAACCCCCTTATTACAAACAGTTGGTTTTTGAATTGCAAATTATAAAGTGCATGGCTAGGACAGGAAATAAGCTTTTTCAACTTTAAAAAGGACACCAAAATTCTTCCATATTTACTTCGTATTATTTTTTTGCTACTTATTTGTAGTATCCTAATTATGCATGCTTACATTAGTAATTTATTAGTCTATTTGTATTTGTTCATGTTGTCCACCACCCAGGTTGAGAGTGTTTGCTCATCTGCAATAGAGTATGTTGCATGTCCGCCATATTGAATTATATATCGCGAACCCAATTTTTTTCCATCTTCTTCTGCTGCATTCATCAAATCTTCACCAAATTTGGGTCAGATCGCCTTTACACCATGCTGGCCAAAAGCTGTGGAAATCTTTTTTTAATAGTCCATACCGTTCATCTATAATTCCATGATAAGGGTGCTAACCAGGAACCGTGTCTTAGCAATGCTTACTTTGATACATTACTTTATGTGTTTCCATCAGGTGGCGCTGTCATTAAATTGATTCTGGATTATTGTAGTTATGGCACGTTAATGACTTGCTGAATTCGGAACCACATACTGTCTTACTAGTCATATTAGTCTTGCCATAACTTACATATAATATGAGTAGTATACCTTCCTATCAATATTACAGTATCAATTTAGTAACAGTGGCTCGGAATGGTCAAAACTTCAGTAAGCAACTGAATGATTTTTTAAAAAGAATGCGATTACCAATTACATTTACCTTTATCGTGCACTGTTGCATTTGTATGGAAGCCCGTTTCCGCCACTTTTGCGATTTTCTCAGAATTCTCAGAATTGCGTAATACAAACTCGAAATTGTGAGAGAAAATTTCAAAATTGCAACTTTTATCTCACAATTCTGACTTTTTTTTTCTCCCAATTGCGCATTTACATCTCGCAGTTCAGATTTTCCCCCTATATTTGCCTGATACAAACTAGAAATTACAAGTTATAAAATCAAAGAAATAAAGTCAGAATTGTGACATAGTCGCAATAACCTTTTTTTTCAGTGGCGTAAACTGGCTTCCATACATCTGACACCATGCAAACAAAGAATACAAAAATCTGGATTGAAAAATAAAAATTAGCAGTAGAAAGAATAAATAAAACTTACACCTAATCAAATGTACAACTGAGGAAAATAGGCCTACTTGCTGCTTACTTCTATTACAATCGTGTGTAGCATGATTAGTGTACAGCATTTGACTGTTCAAGTTTGTACTATTCATTTTTTTGTGATATCAGTTACAAAAAATGCAAAGTCGACAGAATCGGAAGAGCTTTTTTGATGTTTTTATTTCCCTTCTGGTTTACATGAGCACTATTGTGCAAGAAGACGCAATATAAACATCTTGACAGTAAACAATGCATGTGCCAACGGCGATAAAGGATATGAATGAGATCCATTTTATGCAATAAAAGCAAGTGAAACATTTCTTTCATAATGCATACGTAGAGGGTTAACACAAGTGTGCACGCAGCAGTACGTGAACTCTCAGTCCTGCTCTTAATCAGTCAGTTCTGCTTATCGCCGCACGAGGCTGCGCGCTGCTGTCAGACGCGCGCGCTGGAGACAGAAGAGACTCTCATCTCATCACGCGCGGAGGGGAGAGCAGAGCAGGCATCGCATCGCATCGCATCGCACCGCGTCTGTCCACAACGCTCACATCGCGCCGCATTGAGGACCGTACCTTTATAGAGAAGCAGCATGAATTACGCGCAACACAGTGCGTAAAATCCACAGCAGAGGCTCCAGAGAGACTGCGATTCAGGTAGTGCTCCTCTCCACAAACTTATGCCTTTACAGAGACTTATAGCCACTGCATGTGTCCAACTCTTAGATTCTTATGTAGAGCATCTATTGAGATGTGTGACATGGCTGGAGATGTGTCTGTAAGGCAGATAATATCATATACAGAAAGGGTTACGCGCAACTTGTTGCCGGTAGTTTGTGTCTGAATCAATAATCCGTTTAATCTTTAATGCATCTTTTGTATTCAGATATCATCGATACGTGTTTACCTGAACGAAAAGTTGAAAAGAGTTGCCTAGATATTGTATAGGCAGCGGCTGACGTGTTATTGAGATGTCATTTATGGTTCAGTTTCAAAATCCGCTGATATAGACCAAAATGATTGATTATGGCAGTGATTTATTGGATTAGTTTGGCAGATCATTCAAAACATGGTGTCTGTGTCAACTTGCTGGTTATTTTCCAACTCTATATACAAATGCTATATATATATATATATATATATATATATATATATATATATATATATATATATATATATATATATTTATACAGGGTGAATACAGTTGGGACCCTTTTATGTCCAATGTTATTATACTATTTTATGATCTATCTATCTTTTTTTGTGATGGAAGAATACACACACAATGATAAATATGATGATTAATCTTGTTACATTTAACCTGGATGCACTCTCTGTATCTGAAATAGAGTTTTTCTTAGCCTTTTTATTGATGATGCATATTTTACAGACCATGGGCTGTGTTTTTCCACTGTAACTCATCTTGGCAATATTTTATTATCACGCCAGTACTGAAACTTGAACAGTGTGTTGTTATCAAGGCAACTTCAGTCTTGATGTGCTTGAGGGAACCGAGGCTTGGCTCCTTTGAGTGTTACTGACGTGTCACCTATTGATCAGAATTTTAATCGGAAATGATTGATTATTGGTAGGATTTATTGGTTTGGTAGATCATTTTGAGTATTGCCAATAACATTTTGCCTAAAAGGGCTACAAATCTCAACCAGCATCATGTGCATATTCTGAAAAAAATAAATTTCTGTATTTCTTAGTATTGACTAGTGCATATATTATAGGCTTGTGTAACATTATTTAGAATCACTTCAGTATTTAAAGAAGGAATTATTTCTGCAATGTATATACAAGTGATGATCTCATGTGTTTGACTCAATGGAAGTTGATTCCTTTGTGCGTTAGAGTATTTATGATGTTAAGAAACCCTCCAAAATGACATTTTGGCATATCACCAAAACAGTAAGTTGATTTAGTACAGCCTTTGATGATCTGAATTTCGTCATGCTTTGTTTTTGTAAATAATTGAGTGTTTAATTAATATCACAATGAGAACACCTCTTTATGTTTATATATAGTCAGTAATTAACTTCCTGTGTCTGGTTAATGCATGCATGCATGCTTACGTGCATTAAACATCTAATGCATATACTTACTGATGCATGCAATGTTTTTAATTATGTTAATTTTGGCTGATTGGCCACGTCATGACTGAATCATTGTTCAATGCTTTGTGCTTGCAAAGTGGATAATTTTTTTCAATATGTAAAACATGGCACTGTTTGTTGCAGGCTATGTTTGCATCCATGATTCCTGCACTTGATTTTGCATGCATTTGGATTGCTTAATAAATACATTCCCGAATGCATATTTACACGCTTTCTTTATCTTGTAGCTTCTAGGAAGAGCAAGGCAGCTTTGACCGTGTTGTATCTATCCACATCGATAAGTCGACATCTCTAAAGGTTTGTCTCCTGAGCGAGCACATGGCTTTCATGTCTTCTACGTGTGTGGGAAAAACTCAGTGTAGCAAGGGAGGCCCCGTTGTGAATGTTGACAGTATTTCCTCTCTCGTTCATGAACCGGTGGCTGTTTGCCCCTCGTTGTGTGCCAACATGATCTCAGTTTAATCCTCAAGCGTCTCGGCTCTGTTCTCACTGATTGTTGTCATTTACCCAGCTCCCCACTGGGCCCCTTGGAGCCCGTGTTGGAACTCGATATCCAATCAGTGATTTAGATTATCCAATTAAGCGACTGATATATGTCCAGAGATGCCTTAACGCGTCACACCCTTCGGATTATCCGCCGCTAATGAAACCTGAGTTGCGTCGGCGCATTCCAGCTTGCATTTAATTATCACGTAAATTTTTAATGCATCCCGCAATTATCAACAGAGTGATGTTAATTATCGACTGCTTTCACCTTTCACTCTGTGGCTGTATATATATGAGTGTCATTGCATTCCTATGTATTTGCTGAGTGCTATTGACAGCTGTGTTGATATGCGATCTCATGCACCACCATGCCGCCCATAATGCGACTGCAGAGGCCTGTCAGCAGCGCTTTTCCATACAAGCATATACTTGCTGCGAACTCACATGAACTAATGTGTTATAGATTCATCGTGATGTATGTCTCGCAAACAGCCGCGTCGCCTTCGGGGCCTTAGACTCAGGGCCCCTGACATGCGGGCCTCTTTGATAGATCGTGTGGAAGAAGAGACATGCCACGGACAACATTGATTACCTTTTACTGAGTCTGAATATAAACCTTAGTGCAGCCGGACTGCGAGGGTGGGGGAAGTTGATGTATGTTGCCTGAGGGGCGGTGGAAATGACAGATATGGGTTACAAATTAGAGAGGTTTTATGACTCCTGGAAGGAGAACCATCAGGCCCTTTTAATTGATCTCGGTCTGGTGGTGGACTTCAGGGAGCGACGCTGCAGTTTCACACCTGCTTTAGGTGCCTCTGCTGCAGACCTTTGCTTAAAATATATGCTGTGTTATGATCCCACACCTGCTCCGAGATCCGGCTCATGCCAAAGGAACGCGACCCCCTTGTGTTTCCGGCTTTACTGGCTTCCTGAATGTGTGGGCTTTTCACCCAGTTCCCCGTTAAACAACGGCTGCTTTCTCACTGTTGTAGTGAAGCAGAGTGGGCGATATCAATGTTGTGAAGTCTCACAGCAGAACTGGATAGTTTGGTTAACATTTAGCACTGATAACAGCTTTGTCTTTTCATAAAGTTAAATGAATTAAATCTTGATTAAATCTTTATCTAAAGGCTTTGTTAGCTTTTTGAAAGTCAACATGACATTTGCATCCAGCCTTCCCCTTTAATTTGTTCCTGCTCAGCAAAACATATTTCCATTGTAGGGGAGCTTTGGCCACCTTGACAGAATCAGAAAATGTTTGAGATCACATTAAAATGCTGGGATTTGGTTTTTCATTTAAAACTTGAAACATGCTAAGTTTTATGATCCAGAAAAAATAAACAAATGTAGATTATATACATTTGAGTGGCTTGACACAAGGAATGCGACAGCTGAAACCCATGTCTTGCATACGTCTTTGTGAAGTGGTTCTTGAAGCACTGACTCCAGCTGCAGTCCACTCTTTGTGAATCTCCCCCACATTTTTTAATGGGTTTTGTCTCACAATCATCTCCAGGGTGCGGTTATCCCTATTGCTTGTACACTTTTTTTCTACCACATCTTTTCCTTCCCTTCGCCTCTCTATTAATGTAAAAATAAAAAAATGATAAGGTAAATGATAAATGATAGGTAAAAATTGATAGCCTGAATGCACTGTAAGTCGCTTTGGATAAAAGTGTCTGCTAAATGCATAATTATTATTATTATTTTTTTAATGTACTTGGACACAGAGCTCTGTGAACAGCTAGCCTCTTTTGCAATGACCTTTTGTGTCTTGCCCTCCTTGTGCAAGGTGTCAGTGGTTATCTTTTGGACAACTGTCAAGTCAGCAGTCTTCCCCATGATTGTGTAGCCTACAGAACTAGATTTGGAGACCATTTAAATGCCTTTGCAGGTGTTTTGAGTTAATTAGCTGATTAGAGTGTGCCACCAGGTGTCTTCAATATTGAACCTTTTCACAATATTCTAATTTTCAGAGATATTGAATTTGGGATTTTCCTTAGCTGTCAGTTATAATCATAAAAATTAATATACATTAATTATATTATTTTCAAAAATAAACATTTGAAATATATCAGTCTGTGTGTAATGAATGTATATAATACAAAAGTTTCACTTTTTGAATGGAATTAGTGAAATAAATACACTTTTTAATGATTTTCTTATTATATGACCAGCACATGTATGTATATATTGTCTGAATGGGAACTACATCAGAAGTGTGTAGTTTAGAGGCACCAATGGACAATTTTTTGTCCTGTAATGTGACACAATTTAGAATATTTCAGAATATTTTAGGAGAAAACCAGCTAAATTTGATTTTATACATTGATGGGATCATGAAAACTTCCAAATCCACACGAGAATGTAGCAAGACCTGATTGTTTGCCAATACAATGGCTCACTTGTTTGCATTATAAAAGCTTCAGATGCAGAGCGTGTTTTGCACCGACAGCACATGCATCAGAACGGCTGGATTAACACATAGGAATGTTGATTTGAGAATATTTGCTTTTAAACCAAATTGTTCATTCAATTCACTCTCAATATGTTATCCACAAGGCTCTATACCTTTGAAATGAAGAAGGTATTATTAGAATGAACGCAGTGTCTCACCTTGTGCCAAATTTGCCTCTTGTCATTATGCCCTGTGTCGTCAGTAGTGAAGCGTGCATACAGCAGTGGAATGAAATGAAAAGCTGTTTGTTTTTTCAGGTGACTGTAATTACATGCAGGTCAAGTGGGTTTTCAAATTTTTTTTTTTTTTTTTGGAGCACCACAACAATAATTCAATAATTACTGTCTTTACTCTGTCAGGCTGTATTACTGTTACTCAAATCCTTGAGAATGAGTCTTTATTTGAATATGGAAAATGTTTTTGTTGTTGTTGTTGCATGCAACAGAGCCCCCAAAACATTGTGCATGATACATTATTGATATTTAGCATGTAGCGGCAGAAGGACATGGTGAGACTGCTGCTTTTAGATTTTAATGTCTGTGAAGGAAATGTTTTGAGCTTAAAGTTCTGGTTTACGGAAAATAAGTGAAAAGCAAAACGATTTATAAATGTTATTTGCGTCATTGTGCTTTCCGTGTTTTTTGCAGATAGTTGCAAATGAGTTGTTCTCTGTACAGACTGTAATTCACAAATATATCATCTGTCTTTTCACCCCAGTTTTTGCAGATATTATAATTTGTGTTGGTAAATGTTGCATGATGCATTAATGCATGTGAAATCTGTCAGTTTTGACTGACAGGAGGAGGATTCATAAAAATAAACAAATGTGAATTTGGTTTCAGAGTGCAGTTTAATCGTTTTTCTTAATGTTGGTCGTCCAGTAGCATGTTACCATGGTAATTTAGCTTTGGTGGATGAGTTGGCATTTGTCAGAGGATATGGCAGTAAATACATGTTAGAATGTCTCACATGGGATTCTTTTATGAGTTGCATAAGACATGCATGTGTTTTTCTGGAGAGAGAGAGCTGCTCTGCTCTTTTCTCATTGAATCACCTTAAACTTATTCATCAAATTTTATAAACACGAGTTATGAAACAACTTCTACAGAAGAATCAATATTAAATCATTTTTTTTCTCAATAAATAACCTTGAAAAAAAATCATATTTAAAAAGTACAATGGATTTTGGATGTCCTTTCATGTTTGTAATGAAACCACTTGTGATGGAGGATCAAATATTGTTTAATAATTTGGGATCTTTTAATTTTGATTAGCAAAATTAATGAAAATTTTTTCAAGTCAGTTTGTTCATTTGGTTTATTTTAGGAGAATATAATTAAAATGTTACCTGTTAGCCAGATTCCCCGACACATCTACTACAACGTAAAAGTAGTTTAAGAGTAGATGGGTTTGAGTCATTTGTTCTTTTGTCATGTGACCACTTCCTGAATCAGTATCTTGCAGTCAGTAATACTAATGTGATGTTGTATTTGTTTTATGTTATATTTAGGAATTATCAAAAATTATTTTATCCATCATATGGATAAAGTTAAACCATTAACCATCTCTTTATTAAGAGACATCATGACAAAGGTTCACAAATTTATACATTGTATGACATAAATAAACTACAGTTTGTGACCAGAAATGCATGATTTATTCATAAGAGTAAAAAAAAAAAAAATCTGAACTATGCTCATGTTTGAAAGGAAGGTTGGGAATAATTAAATAATTTCTGTATCTAATACGGCTGTTACATCACGTGACAAAATAACAAATGACTCTGGAGGAAAAACGAATCAATTCTTTTTCTTGTTCAGAACACGAAATGAATGAATCACTCTTTAGATGACCAAGTCATTTAAAAGATTTGTTCAAAATAAACTTCCCAAATGCAGCTTTCATTTGAGGACTTGTTCTCCCCCAGGTTTCTTTCTTAAAAACTACAGTATCACGCACCATCCAGTTTTAAATTTTAAAACGCTGCAGAATTATGTAGGTTTTGTATTCCTCTGTGGTCACTTGAGGGCTGGAGCGAGTCAGGTGTAAGGCAAGGCAAGTTTATTTATAGCACATTTAGTACACAATGGTAATTCAAAGTGCATTACATAAAAGAAAGTAAAACAATAATGAAGAAAAATAATAACAAGAATAAAACAAGCAATTTTAAAACTTTTAAAATTATAAAAAAAAATTACTGATTTAAAATGAATTTAAAACAGTAAGAAAATGATTTTACATAAAATAAAATACAAAAAAACAGTGTAATCAGTTCGGACATTGCACAGTGCTCATTCAATAAATGCACAGCTAAACAGGTGAGTTTTGAGTCTAGATTTAAATGTGACTAGTGTTTTAGCACATCTGATCTCATCTGGAAGCTGATTCCAACTGCGGGCGGCATAGTAACTAAAGGAGGACTCCCCTTGTTTTGTGTGAACCCTTGGTATTTCTAACTGACTCGATCCTAATGATCTGAGTGGTCTGTTAGGCTTATATTCAGTGAGCATATCTGAAATATGTTTCAGTCCTAGGTCATTTAGTGACTTATATGCCAGTAAAAGTACTTTAAAATCAATCCTAAATGTAACTGGAAGCCAGTGTAAGGACCTGAGGACTGGTGTGATATGCTCAGATTTTCTGGTTCTAGTCAGAATCCTGGCAGCAGTGTTCTGGATGAGCTGCAGCTACCTAATGGTATTTTTGGGAAGAGCCCATTACAATAGTCCACCCTGCTGGTGATAAAGGCATGAACAAGTTTCTCAAAGTCTTGGCTGGAAACAAAATATCTAATTCTTGCAATGTTTTTTAAATGATAGTATGCTGATTTAGTTACTGCTTTGACATGACCACTGAAACTAAGGTCTGTCTCCAGAATCACACCAAGATTCCTGACTTTATTTTTAGTTGTTTGACCCCTAGAGTCAAGGTATGCATTCACCTTGAACACTTCATCTTTGTTTCCAAATGCAGTGACTTCAGTTTTTTCCTTGTTTAACTAAAGAAAGTTCTGGCACATCCAACTATTAATTTCATCAATGCATTGGCAGAGGGAGTCAATGGGGCTGTAGTCATTTGGAGATAAGGCTAGGTAAATCTGGGTATCATCAGCATAGCTGTGATAGGCAATTTGGTTCTTTCTCAT
This sequence comes from Carassius carassius, assembly GCF_963082965.1. Taxonomy (NCBI): domain Eukaryota; kingdom Metazoa; phylum Chordata; class Actinopteri; order Cypriniformes; family Cyprinidae; genus Carassius; species Carassius carassius. The sequence continues at coordinate 1,673,761 of NC_081764.1, forward strand.
TATTTGACTTAGGGGAAGCATATACAGGCTAAACAAGAGCGGTGCAAGAATTGACCCTTGTGGGACTCCGCATGTCATAGACGTCCACTTAGACTTATGCTCTCCTATACTCACATAATAGCCTCTCCCTTTTAAGTATGACCTGAACCATTTGAGTACCATCCCAGAAAGCCCGACCCAGTTTTCCAGTCTCTCTAGTAGTATGTTATGATCGACAGTGTCAAACGCAGCACTGAGATCTAGCAATACCAGCACCGATATTTTGCCAGAGTAACAATTTAAGCGAATATCATTTATTATCTTAATGAGTGAAAAGAAAATCTTAGAAAAATCAGAGAAAAGTACAGAAATAAGAAGCAAAGTGCAGAGCAGTAAGCTAGAACGTCCGAACGGTAGTAAAGCCGGAAGCCTTAAAAGGTGTAGCTACAGGCTTTTCTCTGATAACTCATCTCCACAGGCTCCACTGGTACTGGATATGTTCAGACAAGCCGTTCCCTGCCTAGTAATGTTCGGAGACCTCAAATCTCTTCCCAGTCCAGGACCGGATGGTCTGTAAGCCTCTGAAATGATCAAGAATCAGTCTGAACTTCTTCCTCGGCCACCCAGACAGCAGTCCACGCAGATACTCAGAGGTGTAACCCATTGATAGGATGAACCTCCTGTCGGCACTTCACTCGCAGTTGCCATCAAAGTTAGCCCTCAATTCCAAACGGCTCTCTGAAAATGATTCATCTTGTTGAGTTATTGCCCGTAGTTCAACGTAGTTCTATCTTTCAAGAGCGCAGCAGTATTACTGGAGCCATTCATATTTGATTATGGCTGTTGCGGACGGCCCCAGCGCAGCTCACAGATTTCCAATCCCTGGGAATGTGTGTTGACTTTGTGAGCAAGCGGCCGTTTGGTCAAGCCGGGTGACCCTACATCACGAATTTGACACAAGGCCTGCCATCTCAGGCAAGCATTGATTAGATCCGCTGATGGACGTTTCTGGTCCCGATTGTACAGCCCACCGCCGACCCTGGGACCAAGATGAGCTTCAGATGAAATCACACACAGAATACTGTTTTTATTCCACTCGGGTGATTGGGTGGGAAATAATGACCGTATTACTCACGATATGAGTCAATCTTTCAGTTTGATTTAGGATGTTTTTGAACACAATACTCTCTGAATGGTCTGAATAATGATGACTTCCAAACACTGAAAATTTTGAGAAAGGGTTAATATTCAAAACAAACCTTAAATATAAACACAATACTAAAAATGTAAAGATTAGACAGACAGACAGACAGACAGACAGACAGACAGACAGATAGATAGATAGATAGATAGATAGATAGATAGATAGATAGATAGATAGATACAAATTGTTGACATTTTGATATTAGTTTTTTTATGATTTAACTTTATTTACTCTGTATATTTATTGTGTAAGTGTGAGCTTTTGAAGTAAAATGTTAATTATTATATCACAATTAAGCACATATTTTACCCATGAATTCTCATCATTCTAAAAAACACACACACACACACACACACACACACACACACACACACACACACGCACACGCACACAATAACAAAGTAAAATTACAACGTTTTTTTATGAAATAATATTAGGTAAAACAGAAATTCTACCTAATATTATTTTATTTTATTTTATTTTACCACATTAATTATATAACTTTAATCATATGGCAAATAAGCACATATTCTACACTTTATCAAATTATCATCATTATAAAAAGGTAAATAAAATAAAATACAATAAATAAAATGCAGTAATTAAAACAAATTATGAAATTAATATATATATATATATATATATATATATATAATTTTGTATGTTTGGTGTAATTGTGAACGTTATTCCAAAGCACATCTTTTTGATATTTTTAAGAATAATCCATAATGGATATAATCATATTATCAAAATGAGCTGTATTTGCTCTATATGTTTATATTAAGAAAAGTGGCCGATCAATATGTTTTTTTTTGACAGCCGATATCTTGGAAAGCGGGGGACCGATAGCCGATATAAAGCTGATATGATTTATTAAAATTATTATTATTCATATTTAAGAAATTTGAAATCATTTGACAATGGATTTAAAAATAAATGTGTAAAATAAACATACTTCAGATGACAAGGTATTTTTCACGAATAAATATTTAATAAAAATATAATAAAAAGGAAGTAAACACTGTAATCAGCGGGGCACTCAGTATTCTGGGAAGTTTGTGTGCACTGGGAATAATATTTTTCAAATAAAGCCAGGGTAAACCTTATTTTACATACAGCACACAGTGAAAATGACATGAATATTAAAGTGGGCAAATGCATAAAGCGCAGCATAATTTGAAATCACAAGTTTAAAGTTTAAAGCATTAAATACACACGGACCGACCGTCACGCAGAGAACACGCTATCATGCGAGATACACACTTCACAAGATCTCACAGCTTGATTCGACTAAGTTTGCAAGGTTTGAGATATTAAATGTTCATTAGTCATTCAAAGATTTGTTTAAATTATATAAATGCATATTTGCTTAATGCTGACGGCAAACAAAAAAGTATTATAATGTTTGCCTTTCCCATAAATATCCCACCTCGAACACATTGGCCAAGAGGAAAAAACGTATAGTCCGATGCCGATATTTGAAAAATGCCAAATATCGGCCGATATATCGGCCTTGGCGATATATCAGTCGACCACTAAATAAGAGAGATATGTTTATATTATATTATCCTGTTTCACTTTAAAAATGTGACATTACTGAAGCAGAGTTGTGATTGCTGTTGTAAGTTGGTTTGATGAGTCACTCACTCATCCGTGGAGCCAGCAACTCTCCTTTTACTGCATCAAAACTGCATTTTGTGACAGATTGAGATTTTCCATGCTGTGTTGAGCGCTGACTTGAGGACGGCAGTGTTTCAGTGACAGTGTGCAGTTTATCTCTGACTGTGTGTGTGTGTGTGTTTGTGTGAGAGAGATAGATAGACTGAACCAGAATGATGGTGGCATGAAAGAAATAAAGAGAAAAAGAGAGTTTGCCTGCTGTCAGGCGACATGACTCCAGTGGGCTGATGGTCTGTGGCTCAGGTGGGAGTGAAGCAGGAAGTTAAAAGCTCGTCTAAGTCATGCAAACTGCTCCAGAAAGGGAGATAGTGCTTCTGGAAGGAATAAAATCACCAATGAGATCTTGTCAATATATCAGTTTTTCCTAATAGACAGCTATTAGATCTTATATCACATTTAAACCAGCATTACATCAGCCACTAGTTATCCATATCAGCTTCGGAAAACTCATATCGGTGGTCCACTAAACTTCATTCAGACTTGTGTGCTGTGAAAGAGTAATGTCATTTTCCTGAGGGAGCTGCTAGTCTCTCGTCTTATGATTATAGTAGTAAGATAAGTACAGGTAATGAGAGATCAGCATATTCTGGCCTTGATATCAGTAATGAAATACATGCATTCAGAAAAACACACTCAGACCGATAACGCTCTCAGTATATAAATGTGTCACCTTTTTACTGGAGTTTTGTTAAAATGTAAATTAGTGACAACACAAAAGCTGTATATGTGAAATTATGTACATGCAGCGCTTTGTGAGTGTGTATGGAAGAACGCATTACAATAGCACATGCAAATAGATGTTTCAGCCTGTTATTATGTGCTGGTGGTTTTATATGTGCTGCTTTGCATTGTATCAGATTATGCCACATGCATAAATAAGTCGTTGACAATAACATGAATATTTAACAGTTTTTTTAAGCAAGGATAGCAGTCATTATAGTATAGAGATGCTCAATGGGATTTAAGTATGAATGTTTACATAAATATCATTTGTAAATATGACAGCCGCTTCAGCATGTATGGCTTGACAATTCACCATCCAGATTTTAATCATTTCTGGATTTGTGTCTCGCTGTGTCCTGAAGTGGATGTGCTCTGAATTTCCTTCTTAGGTTCAGTTTTGTTTAGTTTTGGATGTGTATCTGTTTGTGTAGGGTTACAGTCACAATATAAGAAAAAAGCGGCCTGTTCTGATTCTATGCTCAAATACATTCTGTTGTTTTTTCTTTGTTGAATTGTTGAAGAAAAAAAAAAAAAAAAATATATATATATATATATATATATATATTATTTGTGATCAATGTTTTATGAAAAACATGTTTCGGTATAGAAAGAAATATATTATAGCATAAATATTATTATGTATGGTCAATGTGAAATGTATGAAATAAATGCTGATTAAAATCAAATATGATCGATAGAAATTTTTGAACTTCCAATTTACAAATAATAAGTGAATACTTTTTCTTCTTATCATGTATGTTATTTTACATATTTTTTATCTATATATTGCATACGTACATGATTATATTTTACATATATTATTTTCATTTATTATTATATGTATCATACATTACATGCTTTATATAAAAACAAATTGTTACGTTAACAGTATTGTATGTATTTTCACATGTAAAAGTTGTTTCAGCTTTCTTTGGATTTAGCTTCTGTTCTTTTGCAGTGTTTCATGCATATTTGAATTAAATATTAAGTAAAAGATCTAGTAGAAGAAACTAAATAATAAATAATAATACGTCTAGCCATTTAGTTGTTAGTTTTTTGTGCCACAGAGGTTCTTTTTGGCCAAAATTGGGCTTTGTACTTGACTAAAGAGACCCTAGGGAACCTAAACGAAGCAGTTTTCAATGATTGCATGCTGTGAACGTGTGTTTCTCGATGTTTGCTGTCGAATCAGGTTTTCCATGTGAGCCGTACGAACATATATACGACTCTTTCACTGTGAATAAGTTATGATACGACCACCGTGACCATCTGTTTCTGTCACACTGTTGCAAGCACACAAGTTAATCTGAGTATACAGTGGGATTTGATTTAATGTTGCAGATCACAGATTAGGATTGGTGCGGGACGTGAGGAGCCGCTGGGCATTTGCATGCATTTCCATGTAGTTTTACTGCTCTAATGGGCTTTGTAAATTGACACCCGAGAGACACGAGAATTCGTCTGAGCTGGTCTCGGACTGTGCCAGTTCTCACTGCTTTTCCATCTGTATTAAAACCCAAGTATGGGAGATTTTCCACCGAGTGACAGAAATCACTTTGGCTGGGCTCTTGCACTGATGTGGTGGAAGTTGTTGTTGTTGTGCGCCGCACGTTGAATATGAGAGATCATTCTTGACACATCGCAGGGGTCATTGGCATCCTTCGATAAGTTTTGAGATGATCGGTCAGTCCTCATTTCATGCAGAGGACTTCAGCGAGAGAAGCAGAGCGGAGCAGTGCCTTTTCACGCTCTTATTTTGGCCAGATGTGAGTCCGCTGCGTCCAAAGCTGTGACCTTTCTCTTGGTCACGGGTGAATAGTTCGGAGGCACATGGAGGGCTGGTCATTTTTGCTTAACGAAAGCATCCGTCGCTGGACGTGTGATGCAGATCGCCGGGGTAAACCTAATGCACGTTGTGACGATGCATTCTCAGATTGTGTTAGCAGCAACGTGTTTTAATTATATCTGTGTGTGCGTGTTAGGTATAACAGCTAATTGACATGCTTTTCTCTCTTTTGCTTGTTTTATGGTAATTTCCTGTCTTGCTAATTTACTTCAGTTGCTGAAGTGTATGTTTTGTGTTTGATTGCACAGATTTTCTTTTTAAATGGTAATAGACTGATTAACATTATTTTGTCCTTTTCGGAAAAACACTGTGATATTTGTCAGATGTGATGCTGTGTTTTCCCATAGTGCTGAATGATTACTGTATTCATTAATTGTGGTATTTACATGGGACTCCAAGCTACTTCAGGGAATACAATGCTACTGTGGTATATATTTCCAACAAAACAAAATCTAGCAAATTAATATCTGGATCACATTTCATTAATTAATTTAATCAGATTTATTCATTTATTCATTCAGATTCATTCATTCAGATTTTTTATTGGAATTAAGAACCATTCTTTATTGTAATGCAATAAATCTTGAAAATAAATAAATACATTTTGTAAAGATGTTTCATGAAAATCGATATACAAATAAATGTGAAATAAAAAATGTATAAAATCATTTATTTATTATTTTTTATATGCAAACAGAAAAAATTTATAATAGTCCTGATAACAGGAAAATATATCTTTGTTTATTTATATATATATATATATATATATATATATATATATATATATATATATATATATATATATATATATATATATATATATATTAAGTTTAAGTCTTTGGGGTATATTTGTAGCAAAAAAAAAATATAGAGATTTTTCTTTTATTCCGAAAAAACATTGGGATTACGTTCCATGTAAATTTTCTTACTGAAAATATATCAAAACTTATATTTTTATTAGTAATATGCAATGCTAAGAACTTCTTTTGGACAACTTTAAAGGTGATTTTCTCAATATTTAGATTTTTTGCACCCTCAGATTCCAGATTTTTTTAAACAGTTGTATCTTGGCCAAATATTGTCCGTTAACATAACATAACAAATTATACATTAATGAAAAGGTTATTTATTCAGCTTTCAGGTTATGCATAAATCCCATTTTCACAAAATTTACCCGTTATGACTGGTTTTGTGCTCCAGGGTCACAACTATATCCATTTAATGAACAAGGGTGCTTTATAATCTTGCTAGTTTTGTGACAATTACTCAGTAATGCCATATCACATTTTTTATTTTTTTTTTATTTTTTATTAGTGTTCACCACATTTATCTGCATGAGCTTTATAGAAAATAATAAAGGCCGTTAGAATCTGTGATCTAAACCCTCATCGCATATATAGCCAGATTTTGGATTAAATTGTTCCCTTCAGTTATAGCAATCAACCCATACGATTCCTACTCCAAATGAAAATGACATTTGAGAGAGACAGATGTGAGCCTTCCGTAATTGGTTCAGGTGGCTATTTAACAAGGCGGAGATATAAATGACATAATTCCCCGTGTGAAGATAATAGCTGAGGGTTTAATTATGGCTTTATCGTACACGCTGCAGCGTCACGTCATCGCCTGGGTTTGTTTACCGCTGGTGATTTACTGCTAGAAGTGTCCTGTTACGTGCTGATAAAGCACTCATTACACGCAAGGTCTCGAACACGGATAAACCACAACAATACCTGGAGTAGAAAGACGTGTCTTACTCAGTCTTTCAACTCGGATCTGTTCAGACGTCACGCATCTCAGACGTCTATGGCTACTCAGCGATTTGTCTTTGCGGTTTTTTTTTTTGCTATTTAATGCTTGGCTTTTTGCAGGCTGCTGGATGAAAGGCTTGCATATGAAGCCTGTGTTTCTGGAAACATCTGTTCTTGTTCTGATTGTTGTGATGTTGCACAGGGGCAGACGGCTGATCTCTGAAACAAATCAAAATGATGTTCTGAGGTGAAGAGTAAATTAGTTTAATTATTTAACGGTGGGCCGTCTTATCCAGTCCTTCATGTTGCACTGACTGAAGGATGGCTTTCTCTCTCGGTGCATAACTAACTAAGTAACTGTAAGTGGATTATATGAACTAAACAAAACAACACAACTTTGTTTATTCATCCTCATATCAACAACAATCTCTTATGGGAAAGTTGATGTATAGTATTATCTCAACTTTACTATGGTATGTCATAGTGTATGTCATAGTGTAAATTATTAAAGTGTAATGTTGTCACACATTGGAAAGATTTGGTGTTTCTCAGAAATTGCTAGTAAATTTCACAGTTAATCACAAAGAATCAGCAAGAAACAAAATGAAAGATTAACATTCTTAACATTAACAATATTCAGTACATGAATAAACATTAAACATTGTAAATAACAAAGAACTGGCAAGTAACACATTAAAAAAACAACTGTAACATTTTAGAATTTTAAAGTAGGAACATTGAAATAGTATTTTCTTGTAAAACATGCTCTAGTGATCTTTATTTAATTTACTATTAAAAATATAATAATTTTGGAATATATATATATATGTGTGTAATTTATTTGATAACAAAATGCAGGAAAAAAACTATAAAATTGTGAAATATAATTACATTTTTAAAGTACCATTTTCTATGTGAATATATTGTAAAACTGTAATTAATTTCTGTGATGCGCAGCTGTATTTTCAGCATCATTTCTCCATTCTTCAGTGTCACATGATCTTCAGAAATCAGTTATGATTATTATCAATGCTGAAAACAATTGTGCTGCTTCATATTTGTGTGCAAACGATGATACATTTTTATTTTTCTGGATTCTTTGATGAATAGAAATTTCAAAAGAATATAATTTATATAATATATATATATAGCCTGAATGCACTGTAAGTCGATTTGGATAAAAGCATCTCCTAAATTCATAAATTTAAATAGAAATCTTTTATAGCATTATTAGTGCTTTATGGTCAGTTCTTTATCAATTTAATGTGTCCTTCATGAATAAAAGTCTTAATAAAAAAATTATTCACCAAGTTTTTTTAACAAAACTGTGTAACATAAGAAAGCACAATATATATTTTTTATTTAATTTATCATAACTTTAGTATAACTACTTGAAATTCTGAATAGCGTGTATTTTACATATTTTCCCAGCACTGATCAGGGGAATATTATATACCGGGTGAGATGTGAGACATCCTCCAATCATTGGCCCTCGTCCAGACTCACAGGAGTGTGTGTTCAAGAGAAGGTGTGTGTGTGTGTGTGTGTGTGTGTGAAGACACTGCTGGCAGCCGCACCTGCTGCGTTTTGCACCTCTTCTCCTGCCATAAATCCACCAAAAGCCAGTAAGAAAACCACAGGTATCTGTGTTTCTGAATAACTTTCATGGAGTTTAAAGCTTCATTGCAGCTTTTTTGCCTAATGCAGTGTTATTTTTGTATCATTGAGATTCTTCTTATTATTACTATAGTTTTTATTAATATGTTGAACTAGAGTCTTTATTTTTATATCTTCCATTTTCTTTTTAATTTTGTTTGAACTTTTAGTAATTTTGTCCTGTTTTTATTTCTATATAGTTTTTTTTTTTTCTTTGTTTCAGTTTTAGTTATTTTAGTACAAGTTAAACAAATTAGAATATGTAAATATTGCTTTGGCAACAACCTAAATAATTGTAGTTTTCCTGCACTTCTAAAGTTGTATTGTTCCATATTTTTAGTACTAATTCGAACAAATATAATACGAATATTAAATATTATACAAATAATGTCAAGTAATTATTAGAAAATTGTTATAATATAAATTATATATAATTGGAATAATAATAAATTAGACTAAAAATGAAAATATATATTATATTGCAATTCTAGAACTCTTCTTCTTTCTTAAGAACAGACACACACACACACACACACACACACTGACTTTTAAGCATTTTATTTCTAACAATTTTTTGAGGTTTATTCTTGAATTAACCTGGTTAAGATGATATTTGTTGATTATAAAGAATATAATTTTTGCAGTCTGCAGTACTTTCAGTAAATCTGTGGTAAAGGCGTTTTTGGCAGGTTTTATCGACACCTCTTTGTCACTGTGCTGTGTTACAGAAGGACCTTGTTTGGAGTTGTTTTTCAGACTTTCTGACAGTCTCAGATGCCACAGATTCTCTTAACAAAAGTATTGTAATCCGACAAAACCCTTGTGGCACATTCTGGCAGACATTGCTGCAACCTTGCTCATATTTTCATGTGCAGAATTAATGCAGCAGATTATAATAACCCCAGAATGTCAAAATTTGAGTTTTTTGGCTTTAGCTTTGAGCTCATTTAAATGCTACTCCTACAAGATGACAAATAGCAAGCAGAAAACAATGACTCAACGGTGCGTCTTTGGTTATGCGAGCGCACACACTTTTTTTTCTCTTTCTCAAGCATCAATTGATTGGAAAGTGAGTTATTTTGTACTGTAAGTGTTTGGCTTTTGTTTGTGCTACAAGCTGACTTGTGACATGTTCTGGTCTTCAACAGCCATTTCTATAAGAAATGCATCAATGCAGGAAAGGAAACTGCGCTCGTCAAGCCGATTCATTGAGTTTTAACTAGCGAAGGAAGTGAGGAAAAGCATCTTAGCATGCATTGAATGTTTTGTATTTTTTTTTTAATTGCAAAAGCTTGAAATGCTCTCAATGGTTCTGTTATTTACTCATGCTGTTGCATTTATATTTCCAGCATAATTGCTGCGGTGTTTGGCTTGAGCAGGTGTTATGAGGATTTCTGGAGTCACATGGACAAAAGCATTATATATCTGAAGAGCTATTACTCATTCATAAACCCAGGAATGAAAAAAGTGCCGATATCACACAGCCTTAGGAGCGGGTAAAACACAATCCCACTAATAAACTCAGAGAGCACATCAATAAAACTTGAGTCTAATGAGAAAATACTCAAGGTCCTGTACTGTTGTGAGAATGTGAGATAGAGCTGAATAAAGTTATACGGAGAAACATGAGAAACAAGCAATTTCTTAAAGCGAGTTGTTGGAAATATCTGAATTATCAACAGTCGAGCGGTCTACAGTACATGAATCGATCTTTCATTGGGGCATCAGCTTCATCTCAGATGCAAATAGTCCCAGTGTAGAGCTAAGAAATGCATGTGGAGAACATCTGAGATCATTTAATGAGAAATGTTTGAGTTCCTCTGCAGAATGCAAAATGCATTTCATCTCAGTTATCATTTTTCCACCTTTTGGATGATTACAATAGTTCCTTAAGTTCCCAGAACAGTTGACAGTTGATCCTTTATAACTTAATGTATTATTTAATGTATGCATTACATTTCTATAAGCATTCCTTTGGAGAAAAATGATTATGCACACAGTTAATTGAGAGGCGATTGCCGATAATGTCAGATATCCAAACTCAGATCTTGGAAGTATTTCATTACAGTTTGATTTCATATTGAGATCTCTGACTTTTGAAGATATTAGCATGTCAGAGCACAGTTTGACCTGTTTGTTTTTTGTTGTTGTTGAGTTTTTGTATCAAAACTAGAGGAGATGGTGAGATTGACGGTCTTTTTAAACGAGTCATTTTTTTTCCTTTGTACTTGTTTTCCAGTAACAATGATTAGAAATACTTTAAACTAGATTTACTTGTGAAACATTGGCAGTGCAATAAGACAAATGGAAAACAAGATTAAAAAATACTCTTAACAATAGGAGTTTCTGATATGAGAAGCATAGTTTGGAAATCAGTTTAAGGTTTATAATTTTACTCCCCTTTGAATCTGTTTAGGAAAATAGTTGGGGACTTCACTTGGCTTTTTAAACGAGTCATTTCTTGACATGTTTTCCAAGCATTTTTAGATATTTTAACTGGAAATAAGATACAACAGGATAGTATTAAGTGAGGAACATACAGTGGACTTCATTTGTTCTCAGTTTCATCTCTTTGTGTTCTTGGAAAGCTGATTGATTTATAAAGAGATCTAATTAGTGATTTTACTTCCTTCAGGTTTGTACATGGAAATTGTTGAGTCACTTCACGTGGCCTTTTATACTGTAGGAGTCATTTTGACTTGTTTTCCAATAAATATAGACTTTAAAATGCTTGTTACAATATACATTTACTTGCAAAGCAAAACCGTGTAACATAGAAAGTCTGTCGGTACAAAATACACATTTTAATGATATACTCTCTAAAAAACAAAACAAGTACTACTGTATCTCTTGCAACATTGCTACTCGAGTGAATGCATCTTGAATGATTTTAGGACAGTCTGAAGTGAGAAACATGCAGCTAATGCGTTCATTTATTCTCAGTTTAATCTCTTTGCGTTCTTGGCGAGCAGTTCGATGTTCAATTGATCTCATTTGTGAGTTTATTTCCTTTGGGTTTCTATAAGAAAATATTTTAGCCACCTAAGCATGCTAAAATGCCTAGGTTGTTTAGATGGTAAATGTTAGCATCCGTCAAGCAGTCTTCCAAAACAGACAACGTTCTTTGTTTAAAGAAGAGGACGTTAATGCATAAATATGTCGCTCCCAAGAAGCAGCAGAATGTTTCGTTCTGTACAAATGTTTTAACTCATGATTATTTGCTCTGAAATCCGGTCAGCAAATGAAAAGTCTTGTCTGCTGCCATGGATGTAAACTCGCTGCACATCCAGAATGCCGTCCTCTTTTTTTCCACCGTTCCCTCGCTGCATCCTAAACTAATTGAGTGTCGGCGAGCGATAGCGTCTTCCTACGGCTCCTGTGAGAGCGAGGCATGGAGGAACTGCTCACAAGGACGCTTTGACCACAAAGAGCTCCTCTTTCATCAGAGAGATCTCTGTGTGCTGGAGAAAGAGCTGCTTTGTTGTGCTGCTTTACACAGATGTAACTCGGGCAGCACACAATACCATGGCTCCTTTCACTCTATTCAATGACTTTCCTGTTGGCGTTGTGTGTCACGTTATTGTCCGCACAGCAAAATAAATTTAGCATGGATCAATGAGTTCCAGCTTCAAGCACATTTGTATTTTTTTTTGCACATTTTCACATTGTTGTACACACACCATTCAAAAGTTTGGGGTCTGTAAACGTTTTTAAAAGAAGCCTTTTATGCTCACCCAGTTAAAAGCGAAAGATTGCGATTTCTATTTTAATATTTTTAAATGTTTTTTTTTTCCTCTGTGATTCTCATTGAAGGATTCTTTGATCAGTACAAAGCTCAAAAGAACAGCTTTTATTTATAATAGGAATATTTTGTATCAACAGAAGTGTATTTTACTGAGGAATTAAATGCATCCTTGCTGAAAATAAGTATTTCTTTCAAAACCAATCTAGAAGATTTTATATTGTTCATAATAAGACCAGGGATGTGCTTTAAGAAAGCAAACAGAGTGAGTTTTAACCTTTGGATTGACTTTCTATTATTTTTTTTAAAACTTTTTTGGAATAGTTTTCTAGTAAAAATGCATAGAAATGCTTAAAAAAGATAAAAGATATATTTGCGTTAGTAAAGGAGTCACTTAAGCTGACCAATTAAAATGAAATATTATTACAATTTAAAATAACTTGATTCTTTGATGAAGAGAAAGTAAAATAACAACAACAACAACAACAAAAACCCATTTTATTTGAAATAGAAACACATACTAGGATATTCAATGCACTGCAGATAAAGAGTTCCTATAATTTTTTTTTTTACTTTTTCCAGTAAAAATACCCCCCCCCCCCCCCAAAAAAAAACACTATTCTTAAAACAAGATAAATTAACTTGACAGGCAAAACTGCATGCGATATCAATTCTTATTTTCTTGTCTTTGCCATTGCAGTAAGATCAAATGCACTTGTTTTCTCAGAAAAAGTCTAAATGTTTCATGTAGTGTTGCTTCTCAAGAATATTCATATTGTTCTAAGGATTTTTAGATGTTTTAACTGGAAAGTAAGGCAAAGATGTATGTGTATGTGCTGTAGTTGCTAACACACATACTGTATTTTGTCAATGAGAAAACAACATGATACTCCATCCCGCTGATGATCGGGGCATTCGAGCGCTTTTACTAGTCTAAATAACCTCGCCAGACCACAATCAGCATCAAAGTCTTCTTTTGGCGGTCTGGTGCAACCGCTGGCACTTGAAGTGCTGATCAAAGACGTCCCAAGGAAAGAAGCGCAGACACATTCAACTCCACCTGTTTTCACCCAGTAGTCTATTTGAACCAATTACACTGAAAGTTTTTATCTCAAACTGCCTGCTTAAAGCTGTCAAAAAAAACGTCTCCTCCAGTTTTTGTCTCCTTACCATTCACGCTGACCATCATCTCTGCCGAAAACAACCCCAGTGCATGGGATGTTCTGTCTAAGAGTGCAATTTCAGCTCAGTTAGCTAATGGCGTTTCCTGTCGAGTCGGCCTGCTCTATGAATCAGAGGCTGTTAATAGTCCATCGGTAATGCGGCTCACGCTGAGCTGGGCTGCTCTGGTCCCTGGGGGCTCCAGCTCTATGGCAGATCCATTATTCATGGTTCAACCTGGGCTGCTGGGAGCCAGTGACACCTGAAGCAGCACAATCACTCAGGGCATGGACTGGAGGGCTGGAGGTCAGTCCACCCGAAGACCTACAAACCGCAGGTTGTGCCAAAACCGCTCCCACGACTCCACTGACAGATAAGGGACACGAAAGAGCAAACTTGAGTTTGGGGCAGGACATGTGTTTATGAGCTTCTCAAATGTAAGTGGTGATGTTCAGGGTCCAGGGGTGCAGCAATCACTCTGTTTACATTTCTACATTGACCAAATACTTCAATTTTGCATTCGTGATTTATGAAATACTTTCTTCTAATTGACTGACATATCATGCTGGACAGTATTTGGACATTTTGACATTATTAAAGTTGTCAATTATCTATACACATCTATGCACATTGTTATTTTGTTTGTTTTCTTGAGTAAAAATTTGAAAAATAAGTGTTTATTAAATTAATCAATTGTGTTAATGTCTTAAGTACATTCATTATTATTATTATTATTAATTAATTATTTATTTATTTTTCTTAGTTTCGGTCAATAATCCATACACATCTATGCATAATCTCTTTTTTTCCTTTCTAATTTAAGTAGAAACCGTGTAAAATAAGTGTTCATAAAATTCATCAAATTTGTGAATGTGTTAAGTGCAATCATTAAATGTTATAATTTATATTTTATTAATATACAGTAGTGTATTATGTTTGGGCATTTTGAGATTCTTAGTGTCAGCCGATAATCTATATGCTATCTGTTCATCTTTACAAATTTCCTTTGCTCCACCCTTTATTTTAAGTAAAAAAAAAAAAAAGAAAAGAAAAAAAAAAAAATTATTCAATAAATGTATCAATTTTGTGTACTTTGTGATTTTTAATTTAATTTAATTTAATTTAATTTAATTTAATTTAATTTAATTTAATTTAATTTAATTTAATTTTATTTTATTTTATTTTATTTTATTTTATTTTTAACACTGATGACGATGGCATAATACACATGTAATATAATAATGCTAATATACTGAATCTATAAAACTTTTATTCAGCAAGGATGTGTTCAATTGATCAAAAGGGACAGCAAAGGCATGTATTATTATTTATTATTATGGATGAATCCTGTTCTTTTTAAATGCTGATTTGATCTGGTTTATTTGGCTGCAGTTTCCTCGGCCCGCAGTGAGAGGTTATTATAGGACCCTACATTTGTCACCCACAATGCTGGAATTTGGGGGCAAATTTAATTTCTTTTAAGAGCAACATTCGTCAGCGAGGATGTTGTTCATTAACAGCCTGCAAGTTTCAAATCGGAGTACAATTATGTTGAAAGCGAGCGAGACTTATGTGTAAGTGTTCCTTAAGGTATTTAATGAGTTTTGGTCAGCTCTTCGCTGATGTAAATCTTAGTCTCACAGAGGAAACTTTTATTGTGCCACGGCTGCTCTTTCATCATCCAGAGACTTAATGGTGTTCTCAATTATCTGTATTTAAAAGATTGACTTTGTTGTGTTTCCACCCCCCAAAAAAAATCTAAATTTATGTCATAGAGTAAGAGTATCATTCCTATAACTAAGATACTATTGTAGTTTTTATTAATATTTTGAATGTTTTAATTTTTATATTCATTTTAACTTTAGTTAGTAGTTTTTTTTTCATTATTAGCAGATTTAGAAGATAATTTTTGTGCACAAATCAATAATTCCCAGTAAGTTCAAGAACAGGTACAGTATTATATATATATATATGTAGTATGTTCACTTTGATTGGAATACATTCAGTATATTTATATTTATATAACATTATTTTAATATCATTGACATTTTATTTGTTATTAATTGTTTGAATTAGTTTTTATTTTTAATGCATTAATAGTTTTTTATTCATTTTTATATGACTACATAGATTTTATACATTTTTATGTTGTTTTTAATTTTGTTTTTTTAGTACATCAAATTAAACAATTGACAATTAAAATGAAAAATAACAAAATAAATTAACAAAATTTTTACTTCAGTTAACATTTATTTTTTTTATTTCTTTTAGTTTAAGTTAACTGTTAGTTGACCTGCATTAGGAATGAAAATAACTCTTGAATTTATGCGAACAAAACTATAAATACAAGGGCAGCAAAGACGTGACACAAGATCAACATGACCATTGCATTTTTACCTCTAAATAATCAAAGTCATGTATGTGTAATGTACAACCCGAATTCCGGAAAAGTTGGGACGTTTTTTATATTTTAATAAAATGAAAACTAAAGGAATTTCAAATCACATGAGCCAATATTTTATTCACAATAGAACATAGATAACGTAGCAAATGTTTAAACTGAGAAATTTTACACTTTTATCCACTTAATTAGCTCATTTAAAATTTAATGCCTGCTACAGGTCTCAAAAAAGTTGGCACGGGGGCAACAAATGGCTAAAAAAGCAAGCAGTTTTGAAAAGATTCAGCTGGGAGAACATCTAGTGATTAATTAAGTTAATTGATATCAGGTCTGTAACATGATTAGCTATAAAAGCTTTGTCTTAGAGAAGCAGAGTCTCTCAGAAGTAAAGATGGGCAGAGGCTCTCCAATCTGTGAAAGACTGCGTAAAAAAATTGTGGAAAACTTTAAAAACAATGTTCCTCAACGTCAAATTGCAAAGGCTTTGCAAATCTCATCATCTACAGTGCATAACATCATCAAAAGATTCAGAGAAACTGGAGAAATCTCTGTGCGTAAGGGACAAGGCCGGAGACCTTTATTGGATGCCCGTGGTCTTCGGTCTCTCAGACGACACTGCATCACTCATCGGCATGATTGTGTCAATGACATTACTAATGGCTCATTTAAAATGGACTATTTCAAAGTGGAATAGTGTTTTATGGTCAGACGAGTCCAAATTTGACATTCTTGTTGGAAATCACGGACGCCGTGTCCTCTGGGCTAAAGAGGAGGGAGACCTTCCAGCATGTTATCAGCATTCAGTTCAAAAGCCAGCATCTCTGATGGTATGGGGGTGCATAAGTGCATACGGTATGGGCAGCTTGCATGTTTTGGAAGGCTCTGTGAATGCTGAAAGGTATATAAAGGTTTTAGAGCAACATATGCTTCCCTCCAAACAACGTCTATTTCAGGGAAGGCCTTGTTTATTTCAGCAGGACAATGCAAAACCACATACTGCAGCTATAACAACAGCATGGCTTCGTCGTAGAAGAGTCCAGGTGCTAACCTGGCCTGCCTGCAGTCCAGATCTTTCACCTATAGAGAACATTTGGCGCATCATTAAATGAAAAATACGTCAAAGACGACCACGAACTCTTCAGCAGCTGGAAATCTATATAAGGCAAGAATGGGACCAAATTCCAACAGCAAAACTCCAGCAACTCATAGCCTCAATGCCCAGACGTCTTCAAACTGTTTTGAAAAGAAAAGGAGATGCTACACCATGGTAAACGTGCCCCGTCCCAACTATTTTGAGACCTGTAGCAGAAATCAAAATTGAAATGAGCTCATTTTGTGCATAAAATTGTAAACTTTCTCAGTTTAAACATTTGCTATGTTATCTATGTTCTATTGTGAATAAAATATTGGCTCATTTGATTTGAAAGTCTTTTAGTTTTCATTTTATTAAAATTTAAAAAACGTCCTTTTCCGGAATTCGGGTTGTATATATGGTGCATATTTCCCAGCTCCCATATTATTAATGCATCCCACCAGTGAAGTCATAACAAATAATAAATCACACCAGGGACCAGAACCTTTCACATTAAGTTCATGTTCTGTTTCACTGGGCCGGAAAGAATGCAAACGATAAAAGAGAAGACACACGAACAAACGCTCTTCTGTGTCTTTCACCCATATTAGTCATTATCCTATTAATGGTTATAATGGGCTGAGTACGTGTGATTATTTTGTGTGTGTTTGTGTCCGACCTTTCCAGCCACCAGCATCTTAACAAGCTTTTTTTTTCTTTTTTCTTTACACCCAGTGTATTCAGATGGGAGTCTGTGGAAATGTAAATCTTTCTGCATCTCCTGCTATTTTCCCTGTCATTGTTTTTCAGTTATTAATTCATAAGAATGAGAATGCGAGATATTTGTGTGTTTGACAGTGTATTTAAGAACACCTCGGAGTTTGATTTAATGGCTGTTGTCTGGCATCTTGTTTATAACCAGAAAACAGGTTCTTGGAGTATACAAACGTTTGTGGTCAGGATGATTTTTTTTTTTTTTTAAATAAGGGTCTAATGCTCGCCAAAGCTGCATTTATTCGATCAAAAAATAAAATAAAATAAAATAAAAAAATCAATAAAAGCAGTAAAAATGTGAAATATTATTGCAATTTAAAGTAAATCTTTTCTATCTGTATATCTGTTTAACAGTAATTTATTTCTGTAATGCTCCGCTGTATTTTCAGCATCATTCCTCTAGTCTTCAGTGTCACATGATCTTCAGAAATCATTCTAATATGATGATTTGCTGCTCAAGAAACATTTCTGATTATTATAAATGTTGAACACAGTTGTGCTGCACAATATTTTTGTGGAAACTGTAATAAATTCGGTATTCCTTGATGAATAGAACGTTCAAAATCACAGCATTTATTTAAAATAGAAATCATTTTTGACATTATAAATATCTTTACTGTCACCATTTCAAAAATAATTATACTTAAACTTATTTCTGCAGTATGTGCAAATGATGGATAAAATTGTTTGCAAAGTACATACTTCATTTATTTTTACATGCACAGTAAATGTGGCACATCTTGTTAAATCTACCTTCAAGAGGTATTTATCTAGATGTATTTTTGTCAATGCCCACACATACCTATATTATGATATTTTACTGACATCCTCAAACAAAGCCAACGATCTATGGAAGCAGAAGTTGTGTGAGATCATCTAAAGCTTAGCCAAACTGCAAAATGCATTGTACAAGATCAGGGTTCATAGCCTACAGAAAACAAGAGAGAAATGCTAATCTTACAGAACGCATGTCAAGCGGGCACCTGATCTACTCATCACGCCATCTTCATCTCAACGCTCTGCATTCCCAGCTTCCTTCTAGTGTCAGACTGCCAGCAAATTGCTCTGAGACTAATTTTGAGGGAGTTTTTCCTTGATGCTGTAAACTGCTTTATTATTTGTTATTATTATTATTTGCTTTATTATTTATTTGTTATTTTCCTCCCTTAAAGGTGCTCTAAGCGATGCCGGGAGTCGTAAATTCTTGTTGACGTTCAAATTGTTGTCAACCAAAACGGAGGCTAGCTAGACCCTCCCTCCTCCTCATCCGTGCACTAACCCCCCAAACCCCACCCCCAAATCTTTCTTGTCGGTTATTGGCTGGACCAGTTTGATATGTTTTGTGGTGTGGGTGAGCCCAGTTTGTTTTTCTTGTTGTTTGTGGAGCCTGTGGTGTCTAGAGAGACCCCGTTTTTTTACAGTGTGTTCAGGGGACAAGCAGCTAGCGGATAGTGAGGAGATGTTTGCTGGATGTGACAAAAAAAGTTTTGGCCTAAAAAATGTGTGATATCACTTAGAGCACCTTTAATTCTTGGCAAAAAGGAGTCTATCAGCATTAGACCCCAGAGACACTGGATTCCTTGCCCTTATCAGGCGAAATTAAGCTGAGAAGACATTGCTGTTCTTTATACATTGAGATTCAGATGCAGCTCTGTGTGTTTATAGAGAGCGGATCCATATGTCGCGTGATTGTAGCTATAACTGTGGGGCTCACATTTTATGTGATGCTCATGACTTTTCTCATTTCTCATTAGCTTTATTTGAGGTGAAAATATTGCTTTTTCTCCTAGATTTTGAATACATATCTCTGCCTGATGGCCTCATTGCATAATGTATGATTGTATGCATTTGTTAAACACATAAAGTATGGTAAAAAGTGTTAAAATCTTCCTTTTTTCTCATAGAGATTCCCAGTGCATTACTCTGCCTGATCCTCTAATTGCATCATTTCAATTTCAAATTACGCTTAATGCATTTATGATACATTCATAAAATATGTTTAATTGTAAAATGTTAAATTGGTTTAGACCTCTTTCTAATTGCATAATAATGTTTGATTGTTTGCTTTTGTGTTGAATGCATAAAAATGCATCTTTGTTATACAACTTGTATAGTTGTATTTTATGTTTAATCTGTATATTTAGGCTCTAATGTTAGTGTTATCTGTATGCACCAAGGGTCTGAGAGTAACGCAATTTCAATTCTCTGTATGTATTTGCTGTACATGTGGAAGAATTGGCAATAAAGCAGACTTGACTTGACTTGTTAAATGCATCTGTTAAATGCATGAAATATGTAAAATGCATAGAAATATTGCTTTTTCTTACAGATTCACAATGCATAATGATTGATTTTATGCATGTACTGTATGTTAAATGCATAAAAATGCAGTCTCGTTAAATGCAGTCTTGTTAAATGCGGTTGATGTAGGACGTAGGCGTAGCATAAGGTCTGGTGAGAATATGCTACTCTCGTGAGAACCACAATTTTGATCTGAAGGTGCATGAACATTTAAACACCTATCTTTGCAAAGATAAACATTTACTTTTTCATGCAGTTTAGGAACATTGACTTTATGCATTTTATGTGCTTAAAAGTGCATGTTTGTCTTGTAGCTTTGTACATTTTCTTGAAGAACCACCGTTTATATGACATTCCCTGTAAATCCTTGCTGGAAAAATGCTAACTGTGACCGGAACATGATGACTAGTTTCTTGCTGGTCTAAGCTAGTCATTATCTGGTCGACCAGCCATCATGCTCCAAAAACCAGCATGACAACCTGAAGCTGTGCAGGGATTGCACTTTTTCCAAGAAAGAAGAAATTCTGGGATGAATATGTTGGTATGGTATGGTGCTCAGCTGTGCTAGTCTTTTTTTTCAGAGCCGAAAAAAGAAGCTCAGTTTGCTCCAAGTGAAGTCTAACAAGCGGTTAAATAAGTACAGAGTTACAGGATTATTTCTGCTTTAGTTCTCATTAATAATACCTCATTACTGTGTACTATGCATTCGTTTTGCAGACATAAGTCTGTAGTTCAGTAAAGTGGGATAATTTGTGTAAGACGATGCTCTCCGGTGTGTCACTCATGCGCTCGTGGTGCACATCATTCAAGTTAAATGCTGCTCTGTTTGACAGACAAATAACGTATTGGCTATATTGTGATCCTATATAACCTACTACTCCTCATGCATTCGCTAGCCTCCATCTACTCACCCTTTACCACAGATGAATATGTTTGACAAGCCACTGAGCAAGAAAATGCATTAATTGCTACCCAAAGAAGAGAGCTATCTTGGGAGCTCTTGTTCAGAAAATGAAGTATTTTTCTTTTTCCTCTCCGAGACTCCATGTGCTTCTGGAGAAGGAGCCGTGTGCTCTGGATCAGAAAGCACGGTTTTTGGGGGACTTTGCAACAGCAATTTGATGAAGGCCTAATCAGCGAAATGGCATGATGATTCAGCTTGCTGTGGCCGCCGTACAAAGCAGCTCTGCATAAATCTGCCACACGACATTCAGTCATGTTCCACACAATGAGCATTCATGTTTTATTTTTTATTTTCCCATTTCATTATGATTCTGGCAGTCTGGACTCTTGTTTGCCTTCCCTATTTCCTCTCGTTAAACAGGGACTCCTGATGTCTACAAAGAACAAGGGATGTTTTTACAACTCATAAATGTTGCAGCTCTTGATCTTGCATTGATTTCAGACAGAACTGTTAAGAAAATCTCAATGGACCTTTTGATCTGCACTGTACGTCTGAGTCAGGCAAACTCTCTGGTGTAAATGCATACCGGGGAGCCTTAGAGTCTTGCATTACATTAATTTCTTTCTCTTTTATTGTTCTGCTTCTGAATAAATGCAAGAGCTTGAAAGAAAGCCAGTTTGGACTTGCTTAAATTTCAAGAAACATACTCTATGCAAGAACCCGAATGCAAATCATGCAGTTCCTCGTTGCATTATGAAATGTTTCGGAGCACAATTTATAATGCAAACAAAAATAGCATTGCATTTTCAGCATTTCAGAGGACATTTGTGTAAACCAGCTTCTTTTATGACCAGTTTTCTCTTTTAGGTCAACTACTGTCATAAAAGAGTTACAATATGAACATAAATTGGATTCAGATTGGATTTGGTTTGTACTGAAGATTTATTTATTATTGGTTGTTTTGACAAATTGTTTGTTGATTTCCTCGTTTGTAAATTGTAAAAGCATCTGTTAAATGACTGAATTTTCTGCTCAAAAGTTTGTAGTTATATATATATATATATATTATATATATTATATTATATATATATATATAAGAGATTTTTAATTTTACAAAATATCAGATCAGAATTTCAGCATGATGTCTATCCTTATTTGCACTTGTTTTCAAAGAATATATCTCATAGAAATCTTTGGTTTTTTGTTTTTGTTTTTCGATTTTTATTTTATCCATTTGCAGATTTAAAAAAAAATTACTTGATTAAAAATAAACCTTGTACCAAATCATAGACTTTGTAGACCAGCTTTAATTATTTATCCATGACACATGACTCTGATGATATCAGATCATGCCACTGTGGTAAACATGCAAAACACAGATTATTACCTTAGTACCATGGTACTTTTGTCTTTAGCATATGTAGCTTTTACTGTAACCAGTCATTTATAAGTATTTTTATAAGTAGTTTTGTGGCCAGTTAACCCATAATCATTTTATTTTAGAAATAGGTTTGATTAGAAGTAGATTATCGATACTCAGTACCAGCCGTAAAAAAATAAGTGGGTAGTTAAAGAGATAAATAACGCATCACACAAAATTCTCCTGCAGTTGATCGTCATTGCTGTCTGTCCGAAGATGCATATCCATGTAGCCTTGAGGGCAAATATCAATCTCGCAGTGTAATTACAGGGGGCAGAACCGATAGAGAAAGGGATTATGGGAGATGAATGGATGAAGTCTATGATATTAACTACTTTGCATTTGCAGTGCCAGGTAGGGGACATGCAATTTCTACCTATCTGATTGATCATTTAAAAAGCCAGCTCAGAGTAAACAGGCACAGCGATGGCGTCGGTAGGAGTCCAGGGGGTGGCCGTGTTAATGAATGCATGGTCAGGTTTGCTTGTGTTAATTGCTGAGTGATGGGAAAGAGAAAGAGAGAGAGTCTATGGAGAGCACGATCGATGCGAGCAAGGTCTGTTGCTACTGGTCTGTCAAGAGTGGATAACTGGGCAATTTCTCCAGCCTGGTAAAGGAGGCTGTGTGTGTGTGTGTGTGTGTGTGTGTGTGTGTGTGTGTGCAGGTGGACGCGTGTGCTGCATGGACATGGGCTCTGGTGGAAGTGAATGTGAATACTGATCTGTGTGTGCAGGAAGAGACACACAAGTGTTTAGAGTAAGATGTCTGAAGTAGCAGCATTTTGGGACCAAGCTGATGATCTATTAATGCAAACACTGTAATGATGCAAGTCTTCCTAGAATTTGATAGTAATGAGTCCTTACAGAGCCACTTGGCTGATCATCAGTGACATTAAGCCTCCATCTAATCTTTTTCCAAATACTTTGTGAATTTAAAAATAAATATTTATTCAATCAACATTACATGCAACTGTTATTGTAAAAATCCATACAGTTCAACTTAAAGTAGTATTTTATGTTTGAACATTTGATCCTACTGTTAAAATACATGCAAAGCTACATATTTACCATATATTTGTACATCTCAATATGTATTGACAATGACATATTAGCCTTTATCACAGATCAACAGTTTTCTGCAATTATTGGTTTCACCATTCAGACTTTATCAGATTGCCGTCTTTTAAAATATCCATATGGTTTAATGACTAGTTTAATTAATGCATGTTGAAATGCATGCAAAAACTATATATTTACTTAATTTTCAGTTGTTTTATTTATTCTGTTGCTAATGTGCTGCTTCATTTTACAGCTTTATTTTCATGTTAACTATTATTTAATTGACTAATTCAATTAGCTCTCCCTTGCATCTGTTTTGGATAGCCTACCTGAAACAAATGTAAAAATAAATATTATGTAAAATATTTTTTTTTAAGTATTTTAGTATCTGTTGTTTAACATACTGTACTGTGTATATATATATATATATATATATATATATATATATATATATAATTTACTTTTTCAATTGTTTTATTTGTTCCGTTTAAGAAATATATATATTTTACAGCTTGAAGCAGTGCATATGTGAATATTATGAATATTAACTATTATTTCAAATATAATTGAATTAGCTGTCCCTTGCATCCTTTTCACATAAATATTGTAGAAAATATTAATATTTTAGAAAAAATTAACACATACATATTTGGTACCACTGTTTAATTAAGGCATATTTTGCTCTATATCATCACTTAGACTTTGCTATTGAATCACTGCCCCTTGAAAAGTCCATATATATCCATTTTCGCTTAATCGATGTTTGAATATTACCTAATATGTTAATATGCATATTCAGTTTCAACTCTTTAAGTAGTAGCATGTTAGTTTGTTCTTTCATATTGTAATTGGAGAGATTTTGGTTGAGCATCTGTCTTGGAGCTCATGACAGGAGAGTTCAGGTTGGAGGCAAGCAGAGCAGATGACAGTACTTGAAAGGTGACTGCGTGTTGCGGTTTAAAGTGTGTATGTGATATGACGAGTGTGTGTTTGTGCGTATGAACCCAAGACAGGTTGCAGCTGACAGCTAAAAACAAAACAGGTCACCTCTCATGGGGAAATGAATCCTCTGTAGACACTTCAGCCCTGCAGTGCGAAAAGCCTTGTAATCAATTAATTCAAAATGCTTATAGTGAAACAACTGAAGATGTAAACTAGGTCTCATTTCAGCCTGAGACCAACTTTCTAAAGCCCTGAAATGAAAATGCATCTTAGAGATCTAATTACTTTTAAGAAATAACCTTTATTAATTAATCTCTAGTTCTTTTGGCACCTTACTCTTATATTGTACCATTTTAAAGTGGAAAAGGCCACATTAATAACCGGCTGAAAATGTCATAGTGTCCTTGTAGATTTTCTTTATGATCACATCTTAGGCTGATGAATTGCTTTAGTAAATGCTAAAACCAGTGTGTGATTTCATCGTATGTCTCCAAAAAGTGTCCAACAATATGATGTTATCATGTATGTGCAGCAATGCATTGATAAAATGCTGCATTTATCATTCTTACGTCTTGTTCAGTCCGTCTAAAGTTGGTCTGTTTGTATTTTGCAGTGTATTTTGGCCAATAAGCGACACATAAAGCTAAAAAGAGATGCTACTGACATGGATAACTTTGTTTTAATAAATAGTCACTCCTCAAACGTTTTCATTTGTTTCCAGCCAAGCACCGACTCAGTATCCACTGTAAAACCCATTTCCCATTGAGGTTTAGCTCTTCTTACTTGGAAATCCAAAAAGGTTCCAACATTTTGCCTCAACAGTGTTTGTCTAGATTTTTGTGCAGCAAATGCACTGATAAAACACAGCATTTTTCATTTTTTTTTAGCCTATCTGAGTATAGGTTGGTCTGTTTGCATTTTGCAGTGTACTTTAGCCAAAAAGCACCACATAAAGCAACCTTCACATGTTTTATCCTCATTCAATGGTTTGCTGCTACCAGCAATGAAAACTTTGTCTTGCACTGCAAAAACTGATTTTCTTGCACTGTTTTTGATTTGTTTTACAGTACACATATCTTCAAAAGTAACTTTTACTTCTGAAGCTTAATTAAGCGAGCTTATACTTAAAACAAGAAGAATATCTGCAAATTGTGTTAAAAACATATTTCTAATGGAAAATAAGAAAAAAATACAACACTACTGGAATATATTTGTTGCTGTTTAAGGCATAGTCACTTAATTTTTATAAAATTTTCAAAAAACAAGACTTTAAATCTTGTCATTTTGCTTCTTAAGTAAATGCATCTTAATTCAAAGAATGTTTAGATATTTTACTGAAAAACAAGAAAAATATACTTGTTTAGAAAGTCATTTCTTGCTATCTAGTAACTAGTTATTCCTCAAAAGTGCTTTGAGTTCAAACCAGTTTGTTTCCAGTGATACTTCAATATTCACTCTGAAAATGAACATCTCAATCCCGTTGAGCTTAGGCTCTTCATACTTGAATCTAGAAATAAAAAAAGTTCCTATATTTTGCCTCAACAGCGGTCATCTAAATAGACGAAACCCCATCAACACGTCCTAGCTTTCTTGCTTTTATAGATCCCAGGGACTCGTCTCGGCTAATGGCTGCGCTCGTGAAGTCTATGGGGCCTTTGTATGTATGATCGAACGGCTCTAAAAGGCTAAATATATGTCCTGTTGATTCACTGAAAGACAAGAGACCCTCTTGGTCTGGAGCTGTTTGTCTGTCAGGGCATGTTGAAGCACAGAAATGATGTCCTTGGATTGATTTGAGAGATGGAGTCAAAATATGTGCACCGCAATCGAATTGATCTTTATAACAGGGTTTCAGAAAGTGGTGACTGCTGTCATTAGCTGAAAATGGATCCTGTGGCGTGCCGAGGTTTGTGACTTTGGCAGGTTGTCATTTGTATGTATTTTGAAGGGCTTATTTTCATATTCATTTCATTTTACTGTCATTTCCTGTTAAAATGCAGGAGTAATGGTTGAAAGCTCTCGTGGTTGCATGAGGCATTGCATAAAAAAAAGAAAAAAGAAAAAAATTCTAGGGGATGGAATAAAAATGTCACTTTCAAAACTGCAAAATGAATCAAATGATCTCACCGCACACCGCTGACTGTCATCCGTAGCTTTTATAGGCTGCCGTCTCTGAAAAGCAGGAGGTAAACACTCCATCAGAGGAAGTGCACAATGAAAGGAGAGAAACATGATTAACAAATATCTCTCTCAACGCTCGCTGCTGCAAAGAGAGATTTTGTATCATAAGTCCTTCAATCATTCCCTAGTAAAACAGAATAATATTTGCTTCTCTTTTCGGCTGATTTTACCACTGTGCATGAGATGGAAAGATCTAAAATGCTTGTAATATCAGTGGCAGCAAGGTCTCATAGGAAACGTTTCATCACTCAGAAGTACATGTCAGTACACGTAATGCAGTTCTTGATGGTGTTTTGTTTAAACATCAATTTTGTTGTTGTTTTTTCTCTCAAAATGTTTTAGGAGTGGAATTTTTGGTCAATTAGATTTTGCATATCAATTTAGGTTTTGTCAAGCAGCTACAAAAATTGTAATAAAGCAGCCTAAAAGGAATTACTAGTCTCAGTTGATTTTGCATGATTTAGCTGGTCTCCTCTCAAAACTCATCTAAACACCAGACCAGCTAAAACACCCTTTTTTTAAATAATATAATAATAAAAAATAAAAACTGATAGAATAAAAGTCCGTAAAAGTGATATTATGCTTTTTTGGGATGGCACAATCAAGCGACGTTCACTTGCAGAACGTAAGCTTATGAAAGGTTTACCTTCTAGAAAGAGGGCACATAAGTCTGAAGTAATGAATTTAGGTTTGTAGGCAAACTGCTTGGAAGACCTACCAAGAGAGCATTGGGAAGTCGTGGCCTAATGGTTAGAGAGTCGGACTCCCAATCGAAAGGTTGTGAGTTCGAGTCCCGGGCCGGCAGGAATTGTGGGTGGGGGGAGTACATGTACAGTTCTCTCTCCACTTTCAATACCACGACTTAGGTGCCCTTGAGCAAGGCATCAAACCCCCAACTGCTCCCCGGGCGCCGCAGCATAAATGGCTGCCCACTGCTCTGGGTGTGTGCTCACAGTGTGTGTGTGTGTGTTCACTGCTCTGTGTGTGTGCATTTCGGATGGGTTAAATGCAGAGCACAAATTCTGAGTATGGGACACCATACTTGGCTGAATGTCACTTCACTTCACTTCACTTCACTTCAATCTGGACAGAACAAGAGCTTTAACAAGGAATTGTGAAGCATGTTTTTTAAAGAAAGGGCCTGATCTTCTCGTGTTGAATACAGCAAATCTGCAGGATCGGACAGTTTTAGCAATGTGGTCTGAGAAAGTCAGCTGATCATCAATCATAACTCCAGGGTTTCTGGCTGTTATTGAAGGATTAATGGTTGATGTGCCTAACTTCATGGTGAAATTGTGATGAAACAATGGGTTTGCTTGAACCACAAGCAGTTCTGTCTTGGCAAGGTTGAGTTGAAGGTGATGGTCCTTCATCCAGCAAGAAATGTCTGTTAGAGAAGTTGAGATGCGAGCAGATATTGTTGAATCATCAGGATGGAATGAGAGGTAGTGTTGAGTGTCATCAGCAAAAGCCATGTTTCTGAATTACAAGAAGAGAAGTGGTCCAACAACTGAGCCCTGAGGCACCCCAGTAGTTAGATTAGACTTGGACACCTTACCTCTCCAAAATACTTTGAATGACCTATCTGATAGGAAAGACTCAAACCACTGGAGCGCAGTTCCTGAGATTCCCTTTGTCAATTGGGTTAACAATGTCAAAAGCAGCGGACAGATCCAGTAAGATAAGTATTGAAGATTTGGAATCCGCTTTTGCCAGTCTTAGGGCTTCAACAACTGAGAGCAAGGCAGTCTCGGCTGAATGTCCACTTCTGAAACCAGATTGGTTGCTGTCAAGGAGGTTGTTCTGTGTGAGAAAGGCAGAGACTTGGGTGAACACAACTCGTTCAAGTGCTTTTACAATGAAATGAAGAAGGGAAACTGGTCTGTAGTTCTCTAAAATAGATGGGTTAAGGGTGGGTTTCTTAAGTAGTGGGGTTATACAAGCCTGTCTTAATGATGAGGGAAAAACACCAGTGTGAAGGGATGTGTTTATCATCTGATTGATTGCAGGTACAACTGCAGGAGAAATGGCTTGAAGGAGATGAGATGGAATAGGATCAAGCAGGGCAAATAGTAGGATGATTAGAAAGGATGAGTTTGGAGACTTCTGCCTCAGAGAGTGAAGAGAAGGATGTAAATGAGTGTATGTTAGCTGGTGATATGTGCTCGACGGATTGTGGTGTGGAAAATTGTGCTCTGATGTGTTTAATTGTATTAATGATAAATGTGGCAAAGTCGCCACATATAAGAGTTGATACAGGAAGGGGAGGATACATGAGAGAGGAAAATGTTTTAAAGAGCATGCGAGATTTAGAAAAATTGTTAGTTTTGTTATGGTAGTATGTCCTTTTAGCAGTGGAGACATTAGCAGAGAAGGAAGAGTGGAGTGACTGACTTAAGGTCAGTAGGATTTTTGCATTTGCGCCACACCATTTAAATGTACAATAAAAAGGGGGAAAGCTAAAAATATAATATTATAATAGTATAATATTAAATTAACTTAGCTATGCATGATGATATGGATATTTGCATTTTATTTCATTTCTGGGTTCTAATACACGTAAGAGATTACTGGAGTAATTTGAGAAACATCTGCTATGTTAAAGGAGAGACTGCATGCGTGGTTTTTCTTTCCGACAGGGCTGTCTCATCTTCCTCCTTCAATGTTTTGAACCTCTCAAATAAGGGTGAAGAAAACTGTCTTCAAATCCTGGCTGATCAGGTCAGAGAGATCTTAATGGTGTAATGGAGAGAGCAGACAGAGAGCAGTTCTCTAAAACACACATTTATTCTCTGTGAATCCATCTGATACTGATGCAATGCAACTCTGGCGCTCTGCATTAACTAGCACTCTGTGCTTGAGACAGGTAATTTAACAAGCTGTCTTTAATCCGGGGCTGGCAGATAATGCATTCATTAAATAGCACAATGGAAATGTATGCAGTTAAGAGTGGCACTGATATCAAAGCAACAAAGGGATTTTTCAAGAATGCAAATGCATTTTTCAAATTTGAATTACTTTTAACTTGACAGAACATCTTAAATTACACGAGGCTGATAAACAACCGATGCATCCTAAGATTAAGGTTAAATTGGCTTTTTTGGCCAGAATGAGCTGCAATATTATACATTTTGCATTTGAGATTTGCTGATGCTACTCATGCACAAATTTCACACTTCACTTTAAAATGTGATTAGTTAAAGACATAGTCAAACCAAAAATGATTATTTCTTCATTTACTCACCGTCATTTTCTTTTATCTGTATTAGTTTGTTCTTTTGCAAAACATAAAATAAATATACAGTATTATAAAGAACGCTGGAAACTCAACAGCTGGAAACAGCTGGAAACCCAACAGCACTTATATAATATAAAAAGACCAATTCACAAAATCAAGCAGCAAAGACACAAGGAAGACTCGCACATTCAAGTTACAAATGGATAAAGCAGTATATTTTCATTAAATAAGCAGTAGAAAACAGAACACATGCAAACACAGACATCTCCAGTCTTCGCTGTGAATCTGTGCACCAGCCTTTATGCGTCATTGCATCTTCCCATAATGTCCAAATAGAGGAGCCTCTCCAAATGAGAAATCAATAATGTCAATAAGAACGCATTAAGATGGGCAGACACTCTTGAGTGTCCAACCCTAACCGTGGTCATTCCTCCATTTCTTTTCCCAAAATGTTTTTTTTTTAAATATGTCTGCACCATTAGTGCTATTTTTAGGGAGTGACTCTTGATTGTGTGTCAGGATCTCATCAAACATCTCAGCGTCTCTCTACAGCTGCGGCTGTGTTTGTGCTGCAGACGTGGACATCGAGTCTTTGTTGTGTTCTGCCTCATTTATTCCAGGCCAATGACAAAGATTCCCCATATCTGTGATCCACTCCAGTACAGACAAACACAAACACAATCACACTGTTGTTTTTTTGCTGCTGGAGAGATTAATATAAAGGGTCACATTACCAGAAAAAAATATTTTTTTCTTCATTTACTCACCGTTTAATGCCAAAACTGAGAGTGATTCACAGTTTTGAGCTGTGCAAAAAGTAGTCAATATGACTTGTGTGCAATATTCCAAGTCTTCTGAAGTCATATGATGTGTTTTTTGTGATGAACGGACTGAAATGCAAGTTGTTTTCTGCTGAAAAGTCTCCTGCAGCTCTTAAATGTCATTCATGCCTCATATCCCTCTACTTCAGAAGTCTTGGAATATAACACGGGTCGACTACTTTTATGATACCTTTATGGTGCTATTTTGTTATTTTTGGAGCTTGACACCCTCTGGATGGATAACTTCCATAAAATAGGAATGGATCATGATGGTCCACTAGTCATCCAGTAGCTGAGTCAGCGATTGGTAAGTGGACTTGTTTCTGTACATATATATATTATATTATTACAATTCAAAATAGCTGTTTTCTATGTAAATATATAATGTAAAATTTTATTTGTTGCTGTGATCAAAAAAGAAAACATCTCATTCAAACCTTAATGTGACTTTCTCTTTAAAATAATCATTATTATCTAAATCTTCAGTGTCACATGATCCTTCAGAAATCATTCTAATATGCTGCTCAATAAACATTTCTGATTATTATCAATGTTGGAAACAGTTGTGCCGCTTCATATTTTTGTGGAAAAAGTTAAATATATTAATGTTCAGGATAGTTTGATGAATAGAAAGTTGAAAAAAAAAAATATATATTTTTTAATAGAAATATTTTCGAACATTATAAATGCCTTTACTGTCACTTTCAGTAAATTTAATGCATCTTGATGATAAAAAGTTTAGTTTTTGGTATTTTGGTATTGCAGTGATCATGCTCACAGTAAGTTTTTTGCACCATAAAATCTTTTGAATGAACCTAGTTTAAAGTACCGTGGCGTTTTTTTGAGTGTCCTACCACATGCTTCTAATTTCTAGATCATGCAGGAAGAGTTATCTGTAAATCCCAGTCTTTAAAACTAGTGTTCAATGGCAGTTTTGCAGCATATGAAGACGCTGTGATACAGTCTTTCCCTCGACTCCCTGATGATCTCTCTCGGTGGACCACTTTTCAGAACATTTGTTCATTAAATCTAATTTGTTAGGCAAGCGGTTGAGGTAGTATTCCATACTGTTACCTCCCAAACTAATGAAATGATTCAATACAGCAGCATAAAAGCGCAGCAGAGCACGGGAGGTGCACTTACTATTCTGAGAACGTAAGATATAATGAGCCAAAGCGATCAATGGCCCTAAGGTTATGTACTGAGCAATTATCATTTGCCAAGCTAAACTGCATTTGTGCCAAAAACATTTTTGGTCTACGAAAAGCCTATTGTATTTTCACACGTGACTAGAGTCACAAGAGATATCGCCTGGCATTACTGCAAAAACATGAAAGGTGTTCTCTGAGGGCTTGATTTAATTTCTATTTCACCAGCATGACAATAGCACCGGGTTGGTTTCTCTTGAAGAAAGGCTATTGCTAGATGAGCCGCTTTTGTGTTGGAGAGCTGACACAGTTTCCCGGTCCTCAGATGCCTTGCGTGAACTAGCCTGAAAAAGCTTTGAACTGTTTACGAGTTATTTGTGAGATACAGTCTGATAGCATTGGTCAAATACACAGATGTTATTCTTTGAAAACCTTCTGGCTTGCAAATCTCATCTCAAACTCCTGTGATGTATTATAGACTACAACAAACGCATCCTCTGATCTCAGACGTCTCGCTTTCATAAGGTATGTAACAATGTAAATACATTCTTTAGTAAACTAGAGTCAGTCTCTTGTGGTTAGCATCTCTGTTAGGGTTTGCAGGACAGAAAATGGTTTCTTTGCTATTAAAAGGTTTGCTGATACTTTTATTGCAGATGCAATGTTTCTGGTTTCAGACTTCACATGCTTGCTGCTTTTCTCAGTGAAGTTAGAAATGCCCCAAAAAATGATGAGCTGAAAGAAGCCAGACAATTTATTTGTGCAAAATGTGAAAATGCATGCATTAAATATGTGTAAATTATATAAAACTCATAACAATATAAAGTAGTAAAGCAATATTAATATACATTGTTTACTTTTATTAATTTCACTTAATGATTCATTATTTATATAATTCATTAAACTATTCATTTACCGTTTGACCAAGGTGACATTTAATTGATTAAAAATACAGCAAAAACTGTAAAATTGTGAAATATTATTACAATTCAAAATAACTGTTTTCTATGTGAATATCTGTTAAAATAGAATTAATTTCTGTGATGCGCAGCTGAATGTTCAGCATCATTCCTCCATTCTTCAGTGTCACATGATTATCAGATATCATTTTAATATGGTGATTTGCAGCTCAAGAAACATCTCTTATCATCATTATAATGTTATTAATGTTTAAAACAATTGTGCTGCTTCATCTTTTGTGGAAACTTATACAGTTTTATTTTCAGTGTTTTTTGATGAATAGAAAAATCTAAATAGCATTTAAATTTGAAAAAGTAATATTATGAATGTCTGATATGTTCAATAGGCAAAAGAAGAAAACTTGCAATGTTGGAGCTGCATTAGGCGTTTCAGCTAATTGAACGCTGTCTGTGCACACTTGCTAATGCTCTTGTCTTGAGTAATTCACTCAGAATCTGTTTAAATGCATGAAACCATAAGTCAGAAATGTCTGAGCCCAAGCAGAATAAATGACGCAGTTATACAGATGTGATTATGGATATGTGGTTTTTATGCTTCTATCCCAGAAGGCAAGCCATGCATGCTAATGCTAATAGCGCCCGAACAGCAGCCAGCTTTTTCCCCAATATAGGCTAATTGTCTTCTGGTGGCACCCCATGAGTGATGCAAAACGCTTCAGCGTCCCGTCTCATAATGAGAGGCCGGTTTTCTGACTAGAAAGGATCAGTGTGGCTCACAGCTGTTTGACTTCAGCGATTAAATTTGTCAATCTCACTTTGTCGGTCTGAAAGCGGCTGACCTTTGAATGGCCTCGGATAGATATCAGTTCTTCCCTTCAAGTCTGTCAGTCGTTAAACCTATTTTAGACTGTCCGGTTTGTCAATAAGTGCTTGGTTTGCATGGCAGCAAACACACGACACACTGCTTTACATGAAAATACAGCTGTTTTTCATCTTTTGTGCAGATTTAAAAGAATAGATCAGTCAGAAATGAAAATATATCTTCATATACAGTACTCACTATCATGTCTCATATATCTTTTTTTTTCTTTTCTTCTGTGTTCCTGTAGATCAACCAATATGCTTTTGATTTCATTGGAGTGCAGGTGTGGATAAAATGTGTTTTTGAATAAATAGCCTATTCAGGAGATTTAGCATAATATCAACAATTCTGTGTTTCATGCAACTTATGCAGTGATTGATCCTCTCCGAAAAAGACAAAAAAAAAATAAAAATAATAATAATAATAAAAAAAGAGAATGCTACAATAAAAAATACTCCATATTTTCCATATAAAAGCTGTTGTGAGAGGAACAGGCTAAAGTACTTTATAAATCATCTATTTAGACATGTCGAATCTTGTTCAAGCTTTGGCACGTTCAAATATGGGACATCACAATTCATTATATATTCATTCATTCATTCATTCTTGTTCAGTCTTTTGCACAGCACAATGCATGCATTTTTTTACATTTAAATGAGAAAGCAATTTGTCTGAAGAGTGAATGTTACACAATGAATCAGTGAACGTTTGGTACTTTTAAGGTGATTCTTTTTGAAATCTTGGTTATTTTTTAAAATCTTTTACACATTACAAAATCACACATTGCAAAGCATTCATTTTTAAATTCATAATTTAAAGAAGAAACCACAGTATTTGACATCTGAGGCTTAATACTAGTGAAAAGCACATAGAAAAGTTGTTCAGTTAGAGTGTTTTCAGCTTGTTTATTTTCATATAAAAATACGGCATGCAGTTGCATCAAACAATGGTGGATAAATATCGGCCGATAAT
Source organism: Carassius carassius (assembly GCF_963082965.1). Classification (NCBI taxonomy): domain Eukaryota; kingdom Metazoa; phylum Chordata; class Actinopteri; order Cypriniformes; family Cyprinidae; genus Carassius; species Carassius carassius. Next base: position 1,708,517 of record NC_081764.1, read on the forward strand.
TAATGCGCATATCGTCAGTAAAGCCGGTTCTCTAATCAGCGGTAAATTCCATCAGGTGCATGATTTCACATAGAGCAGCTGTTACACACAGAGCCGTTGTTATCTGACAAGCTGCGCAAATCCACATTGATAATGAATAAATTGCACATTAATTATTGGCCGATATTTATCGTGCACCCCAAGTATAAACATCATTCAGTGTAAATTGTGATCATCATTTTTTTTTTTTTTTTGCTTTTAGGGTTATTTATTTATTTATTTATCTATCTATCTATCTATCTATCAAATCTTGATCAGACTTTTGCACAGTATAAACAATATAGCACATAGCAATGCATGCTTTTTTTCCAGTTCAGCAGATGTTGTTATTCAAAGCAATGTATAAATGAGGAACATCACAAGCTATTTGTCGTAAGAGGGAACAATGTTTATAGTACACAGTTAATCAATGAACTTATGTGGTACTTGTATGGTGAAATACCTTCTAGTTGTGCATTGCAAATCGAAAATGTTTGGGTCACAGTGATTTCACTTTTCCTGTTATAGCTGTTATATGTTTTCAAAAGACCTGAAATATGCGTCATATGCACTACTGTTATGGTGTTTATATATATATATACCTATGAGAGCTTGACAAATTTGACTACAAATTGTGGGAAAGAGTTGCATGAAGATTCTTCAAAATGCATTTGCAGCATATGAGTTTGAAAAGATTCAAAAAAAGAAATTTCTGGGCAAACTATTCCTTTAATATGCACAGCAGGAAAAGTAAGGCTAGATATCTCATATAAAATATTACTTTGCATGTAAGCTGAAGCATCTTTATTGCATGTGTTTATGGTCCGGCTAGGGTTTTAAGAATGATTTTCAAATCAGGCTTCCTCATTTAAATTTCCATTCTTCTGTGAGCTCCAATCTTCAAACCAATCTCCTTATGTAAATTGGATCTGATCTAATATATAGAGTACAGTACCCTCATTTACCGTTATTCTCAGGAATATTCTCTCTGGCATTCATCATCGTCTCTCTGCTCTTGCTTGTTCTTCTGAAAGGCCTTCGGGGAATTTATTTTCTATTTTTTCTGTGTTTCGCGTTTCCTTCTTTTGGTAAATAATGCTATTTCATCCCGCCCCGACTGAAGAAAGCGTTTCATGATAATCATGCCAAGTCGGGAAGTTTGGATTCTCTTGGTCTTTCGCATCGCTTTGGTGTTCTTTGTTAATAAAGCACATGCAAAATGCCTGACCGACGTGTTTTCTCTGCTCTGGTTTTTACGTGATTCTGTCGAGTTTTTCTGTAGTTTTCGCTTGAAGTGACTTTGTGAAAGGACAAGTATAGTTAAGTAAGAGCGCTGAATAAAAGCTGATTGATAGGCTTTAGTTTTCAAGCAGAGTTTTGAAGTGCTGTACACTGGAGAATGAGTTTCTGGAGGTTTGAAATAAAAGTGTAGAGGCTTTCGCTGAAGGACTTCTGTGGAAACATATCACATTTTCTCATGTATATATTCTATTAAATCTCTCAAAGTCAGTGGAGCTACTGTAAAGTGCATTAAAAAGTCTTAATCTAACCAGACTTGTCTTCAATTAAGACGTTTAAATCTCTTAATGCTTTCTATATAATGCTGTCTTTTGTATCTATTTTGCTGCTGTTAAGGGAAAAGGGTTCTTGAATTAAAATATATATCACTTAACCTTAAAGAGCCTGAAGGAGAAAATCTCTTAGCATTTGCCAAACCATTAGAAACCAGAGTTCAATTGCCTGAGTAAATCGGTTGTTTTAGAGGCTCTCGCTAAACGATTTAGCCTGCAATCCTAAACTGATTAGTTTTATTAGTAGCTTTTCATCAGAGGATGATTTTAATACTGTCCAGTGTTGATTTTTGCGTTGTTTCCATATTACTGTCCCTGTAAGAGAGAACTGAAATATACTCAAACTTTAAAACAAATATTACTTGAAGACCCCTAACTGTGGTATTTATTTATTTTATTATTATTATTATTTTTTGCATTGCTTACAATTTTTTGAAAACTATATATATTGTATATAATTCAATAAATGAACTTTTACTTATGCATAAAATTGTTGGTTCTAACTCTAAATTCCATCTGGTTGTACTGACTATGTGCATGTGTAATATATTAAATACGTGTGACAAATTATCTGTATTACTTTGGCAGAAGAAGATTTATTAACAACAACAACAACAATAATGATAATAATAATAATATATAGGTAATTCATAATAATAACAATCATAATCAAAATATATGCATCATTATTAATATTAATATTAATATTAATAGTAGTATTTTATTTAAAAAATGTTAACTAATTTAACTAATTTAACAGTGGTGATTTTATCGATAATAAATGATGTCTTTAGAGTAATAGTAATAATAATAATGTAATTTAAATATTTTTACTATATTGAAAGTAGGTGTCTTATTGATTTATTGTTCATAATTTTATTTTGTAATGCATGCTAAAACCTTTTTATTTTATTATACATTTTTATAAATTTATTGATCGTTGGTGTCATTTAGTGTATTTCTGTCAGATTGCTATGTAAGAGCAATGTCTTTCTGTCAGGTCATTTTGAATGTTGAATTCGAATGCTGCAAAGCACAGAGGTGATTTCTCATGACCAGAAAATAAGAAAAAAGAGCGTTCAGGAGCCAGTTGCCATGAGCGACCCTCGGCCAGCCTTCAGAGGACAGACAGGGAGATGGACGGCTGGAAGAAGAGGCTTTGAGGAGGAGAGGAGGGCAGTGAGAGCGGGACTATCGATGTGTGTGTGTGTGTGTGAACCTAAGGAAGACCTCGGCCGAAGGGCTGGATGTTTATCCCTCGCTGCAGCTGCTTTCTGAAGCAGCACCTCAGGAAGAGACATTAAAGCTCCCAACACACTCATCTCCTAACACACACACACACACACCGGGTCGCTGCACGGATGCTATCGTCTCGCAGCAGACAATCCTGCCCTCTGGTTCTTCAGTTACAGCTCTGATTAAGAGATTAAATCACTTCTAAATCTGTGCTTTATTATGCCAGAGCACATCTTTCTCAACCTCTCTAACGTTGGCCAGGAGTTTGCCCTCTTTTCCTGAGCCGCCCTGATTTCTGCAGCTTTGCATCGAAATTCCGTTTGTACTCATAATCAATGTAAACCCTCTTTTACATTCAGTGAAGCTCCACAAAAACATTACGACATCTGAAGCCATAGATACAGAGCCATGAACACAGCTGCTCTCAGATCTCCTTCACAATCCTGGTACAACTCATTTATTGAGAACAGTTACATAACTTACTTTTTTCTCATTCAGAACATCATTGTAAAGATCAGCGTATCTGAAACTATAAAAAAAAATAACTGAAAAAAGTTATTTAGTAAATTAAATTAAATTAAATTAAATTAAATAAATTCAAATGTTGCATTTGCAACTAACCGGAATAAAAAAAAAGGGAATGGGAAAAGGGAAAAAGGGAAAGTTCACCCAAAAATGAAATTCTGTGATTAATTACTCAACCCTCATCTCATTCCAAACCCATAACACCTTCATTCATCTTCAGAACACAAATGAAGATATTTTTGATGAAATCCGAGAGCTTTCTGAGGGTGAGTTTTCATTTTTAAGTGTACTATCCCTTTAAATTTAAGTACTAAAAAGACTAAAACTATTACAATTGACAAAAGCACATCAAATTAATAAAATGAAAGCTGAAAAATATCAATAAAAGCTATTTTATTAAAACATATTTATATAATAGTATATAACTTTTACTTAAATAACAGTAAAGCTGAAATATTAATATCAGATTAAAAAAAATAACTTTAAAAAAACATAAAAATAAACTAATGTTGTCTCAGCATATAACTGAAATAAAATTGGATTAATCAGTAATAAAAATAATGACTAAAGCACATAACAATTATATATGTATGTATATATGTATATATATATATATATATATATATATATATATATATATATAAATACTATATTAGTAAATATTACTAAATTAACAATAAATCTGAAATAAAATATAAATATTAGATTAAAATAATATATAATAATAATTGAAAAGTTGCCTTAGTATAGCTACGGAATAAATAAAAAATTACAGTTTAAATTACAGTACTTTAATAACAAAAAATTAAAACAAATAAGAATAAGTTCAAGTTTAATACATATATTTATATATAAAAAATGATATTTTAACTGAAAATATAAAATTTAAATATAATTCAATAATAGTATATATAACAGTAAATAATCCTAAAATAAGACAGAAATACAGTGCACCGGTTATATGGACTGATTATGTGATTCATTTATTTATTTATTATTTTTTTTTTTTTTGAGCATGACAGCTTTAACAAGATCAGTGTGAACTGTTGTCATGGAAAAGAGCTGTGTGAATAATAATAATAATAATGATAATAATAATAATAATAGTTTAGTTCATTAGATAAGAATTGTAATGTGTTGCTGGTAAAATAACTGTAATGCAAAACCTGTCATGCAACATGTTGTAATTTAAGGAAGTATTTCTATAAAAAAACACATGGTTTATACTATCACAGTCAGAACTATCTGTTTTTGTAGACGTGCAATAGAAATTTCAGGTAGCTGCAAATCACATCTGACATCCAAACTTGCATCGTTTGACTGGGTTTGCTGGGAAAACACAACTTGGTCATTCTGGTACAATTTTGCGGTGACACAAGTTCACACAAAGTTAGTGGGAGAAATGTGAGGGAGAGATCGTACCTCTGGGATTTTTCTCAGACTTTCAGTATTTTACCTCGGTCTCCATGACGACTTTGAGGAAGGCACTTCTCCACTTGCTGGATCTGGCCTTGCTATTACAGCTAACACAATAGACCATTAGAGCTCGCTGAGCCACGTGTGTGTGTGTGTGTGTGTGTGTGTGTGTGTGTGTGTGTGTGCTCTTGTTTTTTTTGACATATCAGGACACAGCTCTGTATAATGACATGGGTATGACACAGGTATTACAAGGAGAGGGTGACTTATGAGGACATAACCCATGTCCCCATTTTTCAAAACGCTTATAAATCATACAGAATGAGTTTTTTTGAGAAAGTAATAATGCACAAAGTTTCCTGTGAGGGTTAGGGTTAGGTGTAGGGTTGGTGTAGGGCCAGAGAATATACAGTTTGTACAGTATAAAAACCATTACACCTATGGGATGAACCCACTTTTCACAAAAACAAACGTGTGTAATAAATTATTAAAATTATTGAATTCTTCTGAAGAATCGTCTTCAGAACAATTTTCTTCTGCTCATAAAGGCTGCATTGATTTGATAAAAAAATATTGTAAAAACAGTAAAATATATTATGATTTAAAATAAGTGTTTACTATGTGAAGATAATGTAAAATGTCATTTATTTCTGAGATCAAAGCTGAATTTTTTAGCATCATTACTCCAGTCTTCAGCATCACACGATCCTTTAGAAATCATTCTGATATGAAGATTTGCTGCTCAAGATACTGATAATAAAACATTGATTATTATCAATCTTGAAAACAGTTGTGCTGCTTCACATTTTTGTGAATGCATTACATTTTTCAGGATTCTTTGACAAACAGAAAGTTACAGAAATATAAATCTTTTGTAACATTAAACATGTTTTTGCTGTCACTTTTGATCAGTTTCATGCATCATTGCTGGATAAAAGTCAAACCTTTGACGGGTACAGCATATTATTATACCAACTCCCATGGCTGGACTGGCCATTGGGCATACCGGGTGGGCCGACGTGCTTTTTGGGCCGATATATCTCATACTCATACTTTTTTTTTTTTTTTTTTTTAATGGCCCATAAAATTTGTACATCGGCGGCCCATTCGTTTTGTTTTGTTTTGCTTAATTGGCGGCGCTGGGTTTGTGCCGGTGTAATGCATTGGTCAAAGTCAGTGTTAGTTTTTTTTTCTGACAGACCAGCCCATGAAACACGTAGATCAGCGGCCCATTGGCTCTTTTCTTGATTGACACTGGGCTGGCCCAATCACAACTTTAAACGAGTGAGCGAGCGGCAGCAGTGTCAGTGTGTATCTGTAAAAAAAGATGGAGAAGAAACGCAAGGAATGTGCAGATAAATAGCGTGAAAAAATAGAACCAGGCCCTTAAAGCAGACACTGTAAACTGTGTCAAAATATATGTTTTCTGACCTTCATCAGCTCCTGTGGCAGATGATGATAGTGAGGACGGAGGATCAGGAGAGAGATGAGAAAGTGTAGAGCCTGCGGTAAGCATAACTACTTTCAAAACACTTAGGCCATGTCATGAGTGTAGATTATTTCCACATCTGCATAGTTGACGATTACCGCAATTCACTAGAAATTTAATAAGAGGCGTTTGTAAACCATGTTTTCCGCCAAAATAAAAGCTTGATGCAGTTTGCGTCAAAATAAAAGATCATGTGTTTATCTCTTTCAAGTATAGAAATTGGTACAACTAATTAAGAAAGTTTCCTTTATTTTTTTGTGCATTTGTTTTACAAAATATGGCTATTACTGTCATTGGATTAATATTATAACTATTTATAGGTGTAATGTAAATAGACACTGTAACTAAAAGAGGTTTGAATTTTTCTTTGTTTAATTTGCACACTGAATATGGGTTGGAGCTTTTAATTTTGAACTCTCAAAGTGCACCAGATTAATGAATTGTTTTAGGATACACCACTGTATAGTTCAACTGTATTAATAAATATACAATTTTGACTTATTTCATCTGTTAACTCTCACTCGTTCCTACACTCACTCATTACATGGCATTAGTGGTTTTAATGAATAGGAGTTGATATGCATATAATTAAGGGCGTGCAAAGATGGGTGGTGTTTATGATCATATAGTGGGCAAAAATGCCCGGGCCGATTTTTTGTCCCAGTCCAGCCCTGCCAACTCCTATTGAAAAAATTCAATTAAACTAAATTAAACATGTCCATGATGTGGATCTGTTAATGCTTAAACATCGCTTTAGCATTTTAAAACAATAAGTTAACAATTATTCATAATGATCAATGAAATTGATTAAAAGTTGTATTTTTTTATATGTTTTAAAAATATTATTTGCCTAAAAGACAGCATTATGCAGACATGACATCATAATGACTGTATAATCAACAGCTGATATTCTTGGTATTTGTGTTTTTGTAATATGTTGATCTCTTTCTGATTATAAAGTGATTTTTAGGATGCGGCGTCTCCTTGGGTTTAGACATTCAGTGCTGGATGAGAGGTGGAGCGGGGTATTTTGTAAGTGCTTCGTCAGGACAAAGTTAGGGCGATTAGGCTGTAGTTAATTTGTAATTAAAAGTGCTTAAACAGAGGCAGAACAGTCCCGGAGGAGGCGGAGAGGACCTCAGGGGGAACAGCGAGATGGTGATTAAATGAAGTCTGTGGGTTATCGAATACGCAGCAGCTTCGCTTCTCTTCTGCCTCGCTCTCGCTCTTTGCTTGGCTCTGACAGTAAAATATATGTAACGACTGTGTTTTTTAACCCTCTTTAGTTCCCCCCGACTCTCTTTAAAAGACTGACATGGGTGCGCGAGGAGATTTCTGTCATTTATCAACGCGAGGGAGAGAGCGAGAGAGGACAGCCTGCCATTTTCTCTCTGTTCCATTAACAAATTACCTCCCCTCCCTATGCTGCGATTTGATGTACATCCCGAAAATTAATTTGCCTCTTAGTAAGAAAACAATTAAGTAGACTCTATTGTGAGACCCTGAGTGTGTGTGTGTGTGTGTGTGTGTTTGCCTAAGAGGATGAGGAATAGGAGTGAGTCACTCTGGAGTCTGATGAATGTAGGATGTGTCTTCTTGTGAAGGAAGTAAGAAGAATGGCCGTCTGCACGGATAACGCATGTAGTGCATGTGAATGATTTCACGGCTAATTATGCACATTTTATTTTTTACATATGTATGAAAATATAGATGCATTGTTGTTTTTTTTGCAATAACCCTTATCGTGCTTACTGAGCTAATAGTCCTAACTAATAGGTTTCGTTTTATTTATTTATTTACATTTTCAGCTGCTTCAAACAGTGTTGGATTATTTTGGGCTACTTTGAAATGCCAGTTTTCCAAATTAAATGGTACTCATAGTTTAATCATTGATTAAATCACTGAATCAGATGATTGAATCTTTGAATCAGATTGAATCTGTAAATCAAATGACTGAATTGATCACTCAAATGGGCAAATAATTGAATCTAATGATTGATGTGGTGAATCAAATCATTGAATCAATTACTCAAACGAGCAAATCAGTAAATCAAATGATTGAATCAGTGAATCACATCATCGAAACCAAATTCAAATTATTGAATTAATTCAACTTTGTGAGAAAGACAATTTGTTTCAAAATATTGCAGTATGTTTCAGTACGACGTAGGGTTACTATACTTAAACGAAAACAAATAATAATTAATATAAAAAATGTTGAAAAAAGTCAGTTAGTTGTGTAGCATTTCTCATTTTAATTTATTATTCATTTTCAAATTGATGTACTAAAATAAAACCTCATATAAAGTTACATTAATATGAAAATAAATAAATAAATACATTTAAAAACTAATAAAAACTACAATATCATCCCAATGATACTATCTATACTGTTTTGATTCTTTTGGTGTATATTTGCATCCAACACACACACACACACACACACACACACACACACACACACACACACACACACACATGCACGCACACACACACACACACACGCACACACACACACACACACACACACACACACACACACACAGTAGTTTACAGAATGTCTTGCTGCAGAAAATGTACTGAAGCATTTATAATTTGTTACTCCCTAATTAGTAAAATACCTGATTCATCCATTGATAATCAAATAATGTAGAATAGCATTAAATGCACGCATATATCCGGATGTGTGCTGTACTTACTGTATTTTAAACAGCTGATTCAGGAGTCTGGAGTGCTAGTTGAAAATCTTCAGTTCATGATCGTTCATAAGTGACCTGTAGGGTTTGCATGGGGAATTGTGCTGCGCAAATTAAACTGTAGGACAGATTTTGTGAGAGAATTTGTGTTGTGACTTTATTTGCATACTTCCTTTAGTGAATCAGGTGGTAAAACAATTCAACGACAGGCTGAATTCCCCTCAAGTGGGCAGCTGCTATTCAGAGGTGGATTGCAGGGGAAAGACTCGCACGCTGAGAAGATTACGCTCTGAAATCCCATCGCTGGTGCCAAATTAAGTCAAGGGTTTGCCACACAGCAAATTTTGCTGACTCTTAGGGGAATTACAGACTTTAGACGCTCGCAGGAGATGTGTGTGTTCTTTTGCTTTCACCATCTGTCAGTTTGTTGTAATTGATGGTGCATCACGATCAGATGCACGGAAACACTGAGGTATTGATCTAATGTCTATTCATTTGTGCTCAGGTAATGCAACCTAATCAGGTGGTTTCGGACAGCACGTACTTGGCAAGGAAAGTGTGTTAATATGGTGCTGATTCATTAGTGGATGTGTGCTGTGGTTTAAAGACCGATGGTGTTGTAATATACCAAACAAGTAACTTACAGTCATTCCTCAGAGCAGACGTCCTGGATCAACATTCAACCAGATATTAGGGTTAAGCTTCTCACTGGGTTTAAGAGCTTAAACAACGTTATTATAATTAATCTTTGATTTTAAAAATACAGTAGTTAATGGTTAGCAATTGATTGCAAGGGTTAGGGATTTGAAACTTTTCATGCATGCACAGTGAAATGTAAAACTCTCTTCCATCGGTTTTTGCTTTATAAATTCATTTGTAGATGTTAATTATTGGATGGACTGTATGTTTGGGTTCTGCATTTCAACTACATTTAATTTGATGGAAATCTATGCATATAAACAGCTAAAGTCAACAAACATGTTTGTGCTTCCACGCAATATGCATAAAGATAAATTCTGGTCCTTTTAAAAGGAATAAGATGGAATTCGCTTGTAAATTTAATATTTATTCATGATTAATTTAATAAAAAATAAAATGCATTCCTCAGTATCTACCAAGACATAACAAATGCCACTAAATTGTCTTTAAACTGTTCGGAATGCCTGAATGCAATCTAAAAAGTCATTTTACCACAGTTTTTAATGACTCACTATTAATTAACAGCAGATCTATTCACACAAACTAACAATATTCAGTCTGTTTATTAGTTTTTCCTCAGTATTCTTCTATACTTTATTTCCTGCATGTGATTATAGTGAACATAGGATATAAAACCTGCTTGTTTTGGGTTTTATATGCAAAATTATCAAATACGATCCATCAGATTTTTAATTTATTTCTCAGTCATCATTGTATTGCATTGCATTTATATGTTTTGAATATAAAACAGAGCATTTAATTATCATGTTACTGAGACATATTATTGGGAGATATAAAGTGACAACTGATATTTATCATGTTATGTATAAAGATCTAATTTCTCACTTAACAAACTATAAAAAGTTATTCTCTTGGCTATATGAATAACAACATTTGCACCAGATTGCATCTTTTTTTGCTGTATAATTGCATCTTTTCTTTTTTACAATACAATTTTTACAATAGCTTGTTTTGTTCTTGAAATGCAAACTTTAAGTATGAATTTTTTAATAGTCATTGTGGAGTTGACTTGAAAAATATGCATTCGTTTCTGTTTCTGTTCTATAGAATTATAATGCTGTCAAAGTCTGTTAACTCACATGTAATTGTACCTTTAGGCCAGAAATACCTTTTACATCAATGGGTGCTTTTGTCCACACAGAAATCTCTTTCTTGTACAGTGGAGCCCAAAGGCATTGCTTTTTTTTTTACGTACATTTCAGCGGTTTGTGTTATTGTTTGTATAAGTTTAATTATAACAATTATAACGATTTCCGTGTTTATTGACTTATCACAGATTCAGTTATTTAAATATTGCATGAGAGTGAATTAAAGGATGCAAGATTTGTTGTCATGCACCACAGCATCAGAGAGCGTCTATGGAAACTCATTTAATTTGATGCCAAAAGTAATTAAACATTTAAATCACACTTAAAATGCCCGGATGTCACTGCATTAGATCTTTAAATATCATATCAAGTGTCATTTCTGGTAAAAAAAGATGCCTTTCAGTCAAAAACAAGAAGAAAATCACCCTCTGATAGATGACACTGAGCAAAAATAACGAAGGAAAGCAAAGTTAGTAAAGATAAAAGATATTTTGTTTTCTAATTCAGTGACATTCAGAGATTTGTAAGTGTGTCTCAAGTGTTTAGATGCATATAGGGCAGCTGTACTTCATATGATCAACATCTGTAAGCAGGGAAGATGTTGTTCAACTCAAGTTCACCATAGAAGCTAAGTGGCTTTTAGTTTGATACTCAGAGAGAGTCTTTAGTGTTTTACGTGTTGTGGTTGCTGATTTAAGTCTTTTCGCATCAGCAATGGAATCTAACACTGTAATTACACCATCTAAAGCTTTTTGACAAGATGCCCAGAATTAAAATCTGCGCAGTGCAATAAAGCAAGAGCTGTGCGGTAGTTTCCCGTCCCAGTGTGATTTTAAAGGAATTGTCCTGACAGCTGAAGGACTCCTATAAACTGAGGTTCTGGATTAGATGTTAGATATATAACTCACATATTCTGAATCAAATATGTTTGATTACATACCAGATTCTGTGCAGTTTGAAAAGATGAGATATTGTTTTTCCTGTTTAAAGAATAGTTATTTGTTCCAAATGTGACCCTGGAGCACAAAAGCAGTCTTAAGTCTCTGGGGTATATTTGTAGCGACAGCCAAAAATATATTGTATGAGTCAAAATTATTGATTTATCTTTTATGACAAAAATCATTAGGATATTGAGGAAATATCTTGTCCATGCAGGGGCGGACTGGCCATCGGGAGCACCGCACCGGGATATTTTCCGGTGGCCTGATGGTCATTCTGGCCTGCCAGCTGACGTGCAATAGGCTGGTATGCAACTGCGAATTAATTGACGGTCTTATGAATGTACGAACCAGGCGATCGCAGAGTGAAAATGACACCACCACATGACCAAACATCAGTGAAGCACTGCCTAATTGGCTAAATCCAGAGGCAGGTTTTATCTTAGAAAATCGTGCAAAAAATGGAGCGTAAACGCAAAGGAGGAGCAGAGGGAGAAAGGAGAAAAGCTGCAAAAAAAGTTGCTGCAAAATCCCGCAAAATCCCAGCCATGTTCACCAGTAAGGGAGCAGGTCGGTCAGAATTACATTTATATTTACTATGGTTCACTGAAAAAAAAACGAACCGTTCAGTTCACCACACACGGTTCGGCACGCGCTGGGACCGCTGTTCAACTTAAATCTGACAAAGCATCTGTAATATGGTTTACTATAAATAACATGTAAAACAAACAGGGTTCAAATAATATATGTTTCTGTTGATGCATGCGCATTCTGGATTCCCAGACATTACAGCGATGAAAAAAACCTCTACAAATCATTGACTCTTGTTCAATACTAATACGAACACTTTATCAGTGCATTCTCTTAAAGTGACAGTCTTTATATTAATCGAACAGCAACAACCAATAAATCACTCACTGCTCTTGATTGAAGCACTTTTTTTTACTTTAATAAAAAATAATCTTTAATTTACAGTCCAAAATGCAATGGTGTTTTACATTTTATTACTTTAATTTCTGTACCTAAAAACTAATGCAAGACCTACCTAAAAAAACCCTGAAAGTCAGTTTATTTTATTAGTATTTTTACACTATTGTATTTATTTGTGCTGTTGCTTGTAGTTAGAATATTCTTAATAATATTCTAATAATGTGAAACTGTGACTCTAAAACCGTGAAACAAACCGAACTGTGAAAAAGTTGAACTGTTCCACCCTAATATTTACATAATCATTTGGCTGACAGACGCTTTCATTCAAAGCGGCTTACGATAGATAAAATCTATTAAAAAAAATAAATAAATAAATTATATATATATATATATATATATATATATATATATATATATATATATATATATATATATATATATATATATTACAAATGTATATAATGATAGATGTTTTAAAAGAGCATCTTAATGACAAACTAGCACACTGTTTTACATATGAAGATACAGTATTTTTTTAGTGCCAAAACTGACCAAAAATTGATTTTCCATTTCTAGACTACAATATGTAGCCTAGTGTACAATGCTTATTTATTTTGAAGGTGATGAAGGAAGCAACAGTAGCACTAGTGCTGTTAGTGCTCCTGCTGTTGAACAAGAGAGGGTGGACAGTTCAGCTTTTGAGTCAGAGCAGGAACCTTCAGGTAAAGTTTAAGCTATTAGCAAAACTAAACATGATGGCTATACTCTTAGAAAAATATGTGCTTTTATGATTTATAAGGTCATCAGTAGGACTGTGATCATTGGGACATACAATTGATGTCTGCATAATTAATGTAGATTATTGAAAGTGCTTATATCATATTGCAGAGAAACTCAATGTGCAGAGTGAGAGAGAGGGGGATTAAGGGAAAGATGATAGAGACAGTGAATGCCTTGATACTTCTTGACACTTCATTTGATTATTTTGCCCGTCCACAGTCTAAGGATTTTGATTTATTTTTTTAAGTATAACCCAATTCAAACAACTGAAAGAGCCAAAGAGTTTAGCAGTCTGGTGGACACATGAATTGGGTGGTGACTGCAGCAACAGAGATGGCCTGGGGTGGAGTCAAATTCCTGACCTGAAGTACTGTCCCAGTCCGCCACTGTGTCCATGAATATATTAAGTAAATTCCCTATTGTAAATGTATTCAAACTTACATTTTAATCAGCAATATACATTGCTAAGGAATCATTCGGACAACTTTAAAGGCAGTTTTCTCAATATTTAGACTTTTTCCAGCCTCAGATTCCAGATTTTCATATAGTTGTATCTCGACCAAATATTGTCCGATCCTAAAAAGTCCATACATCAATGGAAATCTTATTTATTCAGCTTTCAGATGATGTATAAATCTGAATTTCGAAAAAGAAAAAGACCTTTCTGGGGTGCGTTTCCCAAAACCATAGTTGCTAACTAAGTTAGCAATTTTGTTGGTTGCAATGCAATTTCCCATTGCCAACCAACTATGTTCCTAACAGGCTAGCAACTATGGTTTTGGGAAATGCACCCCTGACTGGTCTTGTGGTCCACATTTTCAGAAATGAAGATTTTTTCTCTATCGTTATAGACACTGAAAGTGCGTTTTGCTTTTAGCACTAAATGCCGTCACATGATCCATATAGACTGACAGGGCTGTTCATTGACACACATTCGTTTGTAAATGTGAATATATTGAACTTTATCTACTTCATGATGAAAGCAAAGTATTTAAAAGCTGCAACAACAGTGCCATCACTCAAAGTGTACGAGAGTCACACTCGTGCCGATGTCCTCGAGATAGAGGGTGTGCAAAACAAAGTATTTAGGTGAGAAAAATAAGTGACAAGGCCTCCGCTGTGCACTCGACTGACATCTTTAAAACATCAAGGCGATCTACAGAGGTTTTCCTAAGACAGAAGTCTGAATGCAGCCATGAACACAAACAAACTCCTACAGCGGTTCATCTACAAACAAACACACACTCACTCTGCTGCTTCTACTGCTCTCTTTATGAATCTGTCAGGCTGAAAGGTATTGTATTGGTAATTCTTTCATTATGTACTCATCTTTATGTCATTCCAAACCTGAATGCTCTTTTTGCAGTGGAACACAAAATAACTCTGCAGAATCTGCATGCAGTTCTCTCTTTACAGTTTACAGTAAAAAAAACAAAAACAAAAAAAAACAATATATATACAGTATATATACCTTGTGCACCATTTTCAAAAGTCTTCAGAATTATATGATAGTATACTTAAATATAGCATATTATCATTATGAACTATTTCTATAGTACTTTCTTCACATTTTTCGCTTTCTTGAAGCTTGAATTATTTGACTGCTTTAAAATGCTTTAAAATTCCTTGGTTCATGTTTCTAGTAAAAATATTTTAAATATAAAAAAAATATCAAAAAAAAAAAAAAACCAGACAAAAAAAAAAAGTTTATTTTCACCTGCAGCTGAATCTAACAAAATGCTTGTTTCATGAAAATATGTTTTTATTTATACCTTTAAATTTTTTTTTAATAAAAAATATATATATACATAAAATATTTTGTATTGAAAGCATTTAAAATCAATGTTATAGTATTTATTTATTTATACATTAGTAATCTGTGAAGTTTGCAATTTATTTATTTATTTGTTGATTTATTTATTTTTATATGGTATTAATATTTATTCAAAATATGTAAATAAATGTTACACTATTTGTTTATTTATTTAGACCTTTACATTAGTATTCTGTGCATTTTGAGTATTTATTTATTTATACATTAGTAATCTGTGCAGTTTGAGTATTTATTTTATTTTGTTTTGTTTTGTTTTGTATTGTCAAAAATAGCACATTATATTATAATGTTCCTCTTCAGGAACTCGAGCTGCGTCAAGCGCTTTGGGGAAACGCCTTTGGCAAGATCAACTCTGAATATTGTGTGCAATCTGTTCAATGGAAGGGCGTGACGTCACGGGCAGGGTGACATAGGGACCAGGAAGCTATAAAGGCACCTGTCACGCAGCTGACTTCAGCTTCGCGTCTTTCAGCAAGCGCTCTGTGTGTGCATGTCTAAAGTCTGTCGTGTGAGTCTTATTTATTGTTGTCTGTCCCAATAAACAACATAATTCCAAAGAGCAAAGCAAAGACACAACATTTGAAGGGCGATTCCAGATCGTGCTATAGATTGTGTGTTCCTCCCTGCCCACGCACATGTGGGGATACACACAGGTGGGGATACACACAGTCTATGCGTGGTTTGCCTGGGATCAAAGCACGATGAGTCGGCTCTCGAGGGAGCCGACTGTCCGGCCGATGCGGACGTTTCGATCCCGGAGGGCTCTCTTCGAGGAGGGAGCCTTCGCCAGCGTTCCTCGCGATACCGGTCCCGCTTTCGCAGAGGCGGAGCGGCGCCGGCATTCGTTGGCTTCGCAGATCTGCCCTATTCCTGGGTTCGGAAGCCCGAGCATCGGTTCTTCCCCCCGAGCATCGGGCTTGACGCTCCGCCTTTCTTTCTCCGAGGAGATTGACACGGAGGGGGTCGGCGAGCTTGTAGTTGCACAAACATAAAGTTGCATAAGCACCAGTATACAATAAACAGTGTTATGCCTAACATTATACGGGCAGCGTTAATGAGCAGCTATTTAATCTCCGAGGGGATTAATATTGTTTGTGTGACTAAGCTATTCGCGCTGTCGAGGCAACGCGTGTATTAATAATTACAGTTTTGTTTGTGAATTTTCAGTTTTGATGTGAATTTTTCCATACCCGACCGCTTGTCTGGTTATTTAAACTCCATTTAATAAGGAGGAATTAGTTCTATCACTTCAATGTGTACTTTATCACAATCTAGACCGTGTTTACCTGTCTGATTGTTTGACTACATTAAATTCTGAGAAATTTAATGACTTTGAGAAGTTAATATATCACTTCAATGTGTACTTTATCACAATCTAGACCGTGTTTACCTCTCTGATTGTTTGACTGCATTAAATTCTGAGAAATTTAATGACTTTGAGAAGTCAATATATAACTTCAATGTGTACTTTATCACAATCTAGACCGTGTTAACTTGTCTGATTGTTGGATTGCATTAAATTCTGAGGAATATAATGACAGTTATTTAACTCGTGAAGTTAGATGGACTGGAGGGACTGCTGGGCGGGAGCAGCCCCCTCCGCGTACAAACAGAGCGTTGCCGCCCGTGTTCCCCACTTCGGGACCAGAGGCTGAAGCAACGCTCTGGGCCAGCGACTTCCCAGCCTAATCCGAATCCGATGAAGCCGTACTTAAGGCTGGGAGGTCCACGGCCAAGAAGTCATGATGCATTTCGGTCACGACTACAGAGGGCGGCCCCTACTGGGGTAGAGCGGTGTCCACCTCATTACACGGTGCCCGTCTCACCTCAGTGCCCACGGGAGGTGGGTCTGCCAACCCTGCCAGAGTTTCAGGGCGCAGCGGCTTCCAGCGAGCTCTGCTCTCAGTTATTTCTGCCCGTGAGCGTAGTGGAGCTGAGACGCTCGCCGCCCCTTCGGTGGCCTCTTACCCCAGAGGTCAGTCTCGAGAGACTGATTCTCTTAGTACATTAGTTAGCAGCGTGGAAACTACTGCCAAATGTATCTCAATGGGTCCTGCACACAATAAAAAGAGGCTATCGTCGGCCATCCACCGCTGACATTCAATGGGGTTACACCGACAGTAGTCGGCCCCCAGCAGGCTCTGGTGATGGAACAAGAAGTGAATACCCTATTAAGAAAGGTGGCCATCGAGGTGGTCCCTCCTCTAGACAGGGAGTCCGGGTTTTACAGCCGGTATTTCATAGTTCCAAAGAAGGATAGGGGGTTGCGTCCGATCTTAGACTTACGTCATCTAAACCTCTCAGTAATGTCACTGAAATTCAAAATGCTCACTGTCAAACAGGTTGTAGCTCAAATCAGATCCAAGGACTGGTTTGTCACAATAGATCTCAAAGACGCATACTTCCATATATCCATCCTTCCATAACACAGGAAGTTTCTGAGGGTTCACTTTCGGGGGCAAAGCCCACCAATATCGAGTACTTCCCTTCGGCCTTGCACTCTCATCCCACACGTTCATGAAATGTGTAGATGCGGCTCTGGTTCCCCTCCATATGCAGGACATCCGCATTCTGAACTATATCGACGATTGGTTGATTTTAGCTCAATCAGAGCAGATGGCAGTTCGACATCGAGATGTCGTTCTCGCATATATGGGGGAGCTGGGTTTGAGACTGAACGCCAAGAAGAGTGTACTTTCTCCAGTTCAGAGAACCACCTATCTAGGCGTAGTGTGGGATTTGACCACGATGCAGGCACGTTTGTCTCCTGCTCGGATCGAGTCAATCCTTACCTCAGTCAAGAGAGTCAGAGAAGGCCAGTCACTCACTGTCAAGCAGTTTCAGAGACTGTTCAGAGACAGTTTCAGAGTAGCTTATGGCAGCTGCGTCCAACGTGATACCTTTTGGCTTCCTGCACATGAGACCCCTACAGTGGTGGCTCAAGACCAAGGGATTTTCTCCGAGACGGAATCCATTACGAACTATCAAGGTCACGTGGCGATGCCTTCGTGCCTTAGACATGTGGAAGAAACCTTGGTTCTTGAATCAGGGTCCGGTGCTGGGAGCTCTTGGTCGCTGTGTAACGCTAGCGACAGACGTGTTCCTCACCGGTTGGGTCCGGTCACGAGTAGCCACCCTGCCCACGGTCTGTGGAGCGGTCGCCATCTGACATGGCATACCAGTTGTCTAGAGATGCTAGCTGTGCATCGAGCATTGAAATATTTCCTCCCAGAACCTGAGAGGTCACCATGTGTTGGTGCGCACTGACAACACATTGGCGATCTCTTATATCAGTCACCAGAGAGATCTGCATTCGCGCCCCTTGTAAAAGCTGGCACACCAGATCCTTCTGTGGTCCCAGGACAAACTCCTCTCTTTCAGAACAGTGTATATTCCTGGGAGATTAACTGTGGTAGCAGACATACTGTTGAGACAGGGGCCGAGGTGGTGAAGTAGATATGGAGAGTTTTTGGACCTCTTTGCGACTATCGACTTAGCGATATCGCAATGTCCCCTCTGTTTCTCTCTAGATCATCCAGCTCCTCTGGGACTGGACGCTATGGTACAGACCAGGCTGCGGCTTCGTCTGTATGCCTTTCCCCCTATCGCTCTGCTCCCAGGAGTTCTGACGAGAGTACGCCGGGACGGGGTCCGTCTTCTATTAGTAGCCCCGTTCTGGCCGGGCCCAGTATGGCTCGCAGATCTGATCTTTCTCCCCGAAGGCTCTCCATGGGAGATTCCGATCAGGACAGATCTACTCTCTCAGGCGCAGGGCAAAATAATTCACCCCCCTCCAATCCAGAGCTCCCTCTACAAGGAAACTGTACACCCTGAGGTTTAAACTCTTCCCCTCATGGTGCTTGACCCTGTTAACTTCCCAGTTGGTACAGTTCTGGAGTTTCTACAAGCTAGGCTCTCCGCGGGGTTAACTCACTCCACCTTAAAGGTGTACGTGGCGGCCATAGCTGCTTACCACGTCCCTTTCAACGGTCAGTCAGTGGGTAGACACCCCCTAGTTAATTGTTTCCTCCGCGGTGCACTGCGCTA